>NC_080393.1:12181744-12441790 GCF_028751815.1 Salvia miltiorrhiza | reverse complement strand
ACACACACATTCAAGCTTCTCTCTCTCTCTAACTCTCGAGAACCTCTCTCTTCTCCCTCTCGCCTTTTCCCTCTTCTGTTCAACTGATGGCGGCGCCGCCTCCGGCGCGCCGCCTCGCCGTCGCCTCCTCCCCTCCTCTCCTTCGGCCACCGCCGACCAAGCCACCAGGTGTCGCCACCCCTCGACTCCCTCGCTCCTCTCGCCGCTGGAAACCAGGCGCAGCAAGCGCACCACGCCGCCGCTCCGTCGCCTCCGCCTCTCCTCCATGGCAGATCCGCCGCCGCTGCAACTGGATCTCGGCGAGCACCGTCGACTGGAAGCCGCTGGAGCTGCTGCTGTTCGCCTGGGGTCGACGGATCTGGCCTTCGGTCGTTCGTCTTGCTCGGAGTTCCCGCCGCCGTTGGCTTGCCCGGAGTCGCCGCTGGCTGGCCCGCGATCGACGGCCAGCAGCTCGCTGGAGGAGCGCCGCCGTCAGCCGCTGCCGTTGGCAGCAAGAATCCGGCAGCCGCCTCTCCTAGAGTCGCCGTCGCCGTGAGTCGCTGTGAGGAGCCGAGCATCGTCTCACAAAGGTAAGCCCCGGATCTCCCTATTCTCATTTCATTTTAAATTAAAAACTGAAACTCCTCTTTCCCTTTCTTGGCAGATCGGAGACAACCGCGGCTCCGTCGCCGTCCGTCAACCGCCGGCGACGACGAGGCCACCGAGGCTGCCCTCCCCCTGACCTCGACTCACACACGCAAACAGCCAACACAAAGGGTTTTGTGCGAGAATCATATACTGTAATTGCTCAAATAAAAGTTTTAACTCTTTCCTTGTAACTTCAGTTCACAAGTACATATTAGTAACTGTAAATCTATGAATTTGCTACTCATTTTCTTCATTTATCAAAGCATATGTAAATCTGAGTTAATGAGCATGTGTTGGTATTCTGGAGTTGATGTATACAATTGAAGGATATTATATATATAAATTAGAAATATAACCTTGAATGATGAAAGATGTGGTGTCGTTTCTTGGCTGCGAGAGAGATGGTAGATGAATGTGAGAGGTGGGAATTGGCTGAAAAATGGTGTAGGTTATAAAGAAAAAAATGGGGTGGCTTGGATGGAAATTCTTCAGCTTACAGGTATGAACACTTTCAGCCTGCATGTAAGACTGAAGAATTTCCTTCAGCATGCGCTCCAAATTTCTTCAGCTGGCATGTAAGACTGAAGAATTTCCTTCAGCATGCGTAGTAAGAATTTCTTCAGCATGCTAGGATTATTCAACTTTAATCATTAAAAAAAAAAAATCTAAGAGATTAATATATTAATTATATGGTTCCAAACTCATTTAAATACATTAAGACATATAAGCCTAATTCTTATTGAAGCATAAAATCCATTTGAGCTTGCTTCTAATATAAATTAAATTACTCATGGGCTTAAGTAAAAATCGATAAAAGATTCATATTTAACACTTCAGTGTTAAATTCTCCACAATAAATTAATGGACTCAAAATATATTTTGAGTGCATCATCTATTGAAAATAAAAAAAAATAAATCATCACATATATAAATTATCAAATTCATATAAGTTCGTATTTTATAAATGGATGCTGAACTCTAATTACCATAATAAATCCTTAAATCAGTAATTAAAAGTATATAATCCTTAATAAAAAGTCGGGTCGTTACATACTATCCCCCTTAAAAGAAATTTCGTCCCGAAATTTGCATACCTATGTGAAAAGTTCTGGGTATTTTTCTTTCATCTGGTCCTCAAGTTCCCACGTTGCTTCTTCCGGTCCATGGTGTCTCCACAGTATTTTGACTGACGCGATCGATTTATTCCTTAACTCTTGCACCTTTCGGTCCAAAATGGCTTCAGGTTTTTCCTCGTACGTCAAGTCTGGGTTAAGAATCATTTCATCTTGGTGAATCACGTGTTTGGGGTCAAACACGTACCGTCTCAGCTGTGACACGTGGAACACATTGTGGACGTTTCCAAAGCTAGGTGGCAGTGCCAACCTATACGCTACGGGACCTATTCTTTCAAGGATCTCATAAGGTCCTACAAAACGGGGTCTCAACTTACCCTTAACACCGAATCTAACGATCCCTTTCGAGGGTGATATTTTAAGGAAAACCTTATCTCCAATCTTAAATTGTAGTTCAGTTCGTCGGGTATCAGCATAAGACTTCTGTCTGTCCTGGGCCTCTTTAATTCTTGTTCTAATCTGGCGGATGGTCTCAATCATCTCGCTTACTGCATCTGGCCCAAGGATTTTTCTTTCACCCACTTCATCCCAGTAAAGTGGTGATCTACACTTCCTTCCATACAGCGCCTCATAAGGTGCCATATCAATGGTTGCCTGGTAACTATTGTTGTAGGCGAATTCGATTAATGGCAGCACTGATTCCCAACTTCCTCCTCGGTCTAGCACCACTGTCCTCAACATATCTTCAAGGGTCTGAATTGTCCTTTCTGATTGTCCATCTGTTTGAGGGTGAAAGGCGGTGCTAAAGTTTAATCTCGTTCCCAACTCTTTCTGTAAACTGATCCAAAATCTAGAAGTAAATTTTGAATCTCTATCTGAAGTAATGGATATTGGTATTCCATGTAGCCGTACAATCTCACGAATGTACAGTTGGGCTAGTTTCTCCGATCCATGGGTAATTGGAATCGGTATAAAATGAGCGCTCTTCGTGAGACGGTCTACTATTACCCAAATAGCTGTGTTGCCCCTATTTGTCTTGGGTAGACCCGTCACGAAATCCATCGCTATGTGCTCCCACTTCCATTCTGGGATTTCCAATGGCTGTAATTTCCCATATGGTCGTTGATGTAAAGCTTTCACTTGCTGGCATGCAAGGCAACGCTCTACAAACGAGGCTATATCTCGTTTCATCCCGTCCCACCAAAATTTCTGTTTTAGATCTTGGTACATTTTGGTACTTCCGGGATGAGCGGTATAGGGCGTGTCATGAGCTTCACTCATGATCTCGTTTCTGAGTTCCTCGTTATGGGGAACACACAATCTTCCTTCAAAAAGAACTGCGTTATCCGTTGCCTCTTGGTAGCCTCCTGGCGTGCCTGTTCGGATCTTGAGACGAACTTTTTCCAAGCTTTCATCCGCTTCTCTGGGCACTGACGATCCTTTCTCTGAGGTCTGGGACGGCTACTAGAGTTGCAATAATTGCTCTTGTCGTTGCCGGTGGCTGAACCACTTCTATCTTCAATTTGTCAAAATCCCTTACAAGCGTGTCCTCTTGAGTGAGAAGAAGTCCTAACTCGGATTGAGTTTTACGACTTAAAGCATCAGCTACTACATTAGCTTTTCCCGGGTGGTAGTTGATACCGCAATCGTAATCCTTCACGAGCTCGAGCCATCTTCTCTGTCTCATGTTCAAGTCTTTCTGCTCGAAAAAATACTTAAGGCTTTTGTGATCAGTGAAGATTTCACATCTAACTCCGTATAGATGGTGTCTCCAAATTTTCAAAGCATGCACAATTGCTGCTAGTTCCAGATCATGAGTGGGGTAGTTCAATTCATGTGGCCTTAGTTGTCGCGAGGCGTAGGCAATGACCTTTCCTTCTTGCATCAACACACAACCTAGCCCATTTTTGGATGCGTCCGTGAAGATCACGTATTCTTTATCGGCTGCTGGAACTGCTAGCACTGGTGCAGTTGTCAATTTCTTCTTCAGTTCTTGGAAGCTGGCTTCACACTCTTCGTTCCACTTATACTTGATTCCTTTGCGAAGTAATTGCGTCATTGGTCTCGCTATTTTAGAGAATCCTTCGATGAATCTCCGGTAGTATCCTGCCAAACCTAAGAAACTTCGGATTTCATTAGGTGTGGTTGGTGATTTCCACTCGCGCACTGCTTGCACCTTGGCGGGGTCCACCTTGATTCCATCTGCTGATACGATGTGCCCTAGAAACATTACTTCTTTCAGCCAAAATTCGCACTTGCTGAATTTGGCGAACAACTTCTCCGTCTTTAATGTCTCCAGGATGATTCTCAAATGATTTTCATGCTCTTGGTCATTCTTAGAATAGATGAGGATATCATCTATAAACACTAAGACAAATTTGTCTAAGTATGGATGGAAAACTCGATTCATGAGGTCCATGAATACTGCCGGTGCATTGGTTAGACCAAATGGCATGACAACGAATTCATAGTGACCATATCTTGTGCGGAAAGCGGTCTTAGATATATCCTCTGGTCTGATCTTCAGTTGATGATAACCAGACCTTAAATCTATTTTTGAGAATACACTGGCTCCTTTGAGTTGATCGAACAAATCATCTATCCTTGGAAGAGGGTATTTGTTTTTAAGCGTCAGTTTGTTCAACTCTCGATAATCAATGCACATTCTCATGGTTCCATCTTTCTTCTTGACAAAGAGTACAGGCGCTCCCCAAGGCGAGACACTGGGCCTGATGAAACCCAAGTCCAAGAGTTCCTGTAGTTGCACCTTCAATTCTTGTAGTTCCTTTGGGGCCATCCTGTACGGTGCCTTTGATACTGGGGCAGATCCAGGTTCTAGATCAATGGTGAAATCTAGTTGCCTGTCTGGAGGTAGTCCTGGCAATATTTCAGGAAAAACTTCTGGAAAGTCTCGTACTATTGCCACATCTTCCACCTTCTTGTCTTCACTAGCTTCCCCGTTTAGGTAGACGAGATAAGCTGTGCTTCCTTCCTTCATCATCTCTTTTCTGGCTTGTAATGCGGATATCACTGGTACTCTTTTCTTCATACCTATGCCGTGAAATTCCGTCGGTTCCTTTCCAGGTGGTCGAATAGAAATTTTTCGTTCACTACAAAGGATGGTGGCGTGATTCTCAGCTAGCCAGTCCATTCCTAAGATTATATCTACATCCCACATAAGCAGAATATTAAGATTGTTCGCTACCATCTTAAGTTCTCCTATTTCAAATTCTACGTTCGAGCAAACATGTGTGGTGGTAGATCTTCCTCCTGAGGGTGTAGTGATTCTTAAGGCACACTTAGCTCGTTCTGATTCGATTTCTAAGGTATCTACGCAAGGGGCAGATATAAAAGAATGCGAGGCACCAGTATCGAACAGAATCATTATGGAAAAACCTTTAAGCTTGCCCATACCTGCCAGGTTTCCCTGGTTTTTCTCGGGCTGGTTTTGGGTGAGAGCAAAGGCTCTCGCCTGCTGCGGCAATGGTTGTTGCCGCCTCTGTTGCTGTTGGCGTTGTTGGTTCCTGTGTTGGTATTGCTGGTGGTATGGCTGTTGTTGGCGGGGCTGGTATTGGTATTGCTGCTGGTATGACTGTTGTTGGCGGGGCTGGTGTTGCCCTTGAACTGCTTGCAGGGGCTGGGCATAAGTGGCCCTGATTGCCGCGCCCTGCTGTTTGTTGGGGCATTGTGTGGAGTAGTGGCCCTTCTGGCCACACGTGTAGCAACTGTCAGTTCCAGCCTTACAGACACCACGATGTGGTTTGTGGCATTTTGGACAAAGGGGAACTTCATTTTGTCTTTGGCTGCCTCCAGCTGGGGCAGGACCCTGTTGTTTCCCCTGTCCTTGTTGCTGATATTGTCCAAACGGCGCATTTCCTTGCCATGGCCTCTTGTTAGTCTGGTTTTCATTTCCTCTATGGTCGTTCCAGTTGCGCTTCCCTTTAAAGTTCTGAGGGCGTGCAGGTGGGTTGGCTGGCGCTGGGGTCTGTGATGGAGCCAACCTTTCTACTGGCATCGCAGCTTCGATGTCCAGTGCCCTGTTCAAAGACTCAGTGTATGAAAGTCCACCATGACTAGCTAGAGTCATCCGAATCTCGTGCCTCAGACCGGCACAAAATTTCTCCGCCATTTTCTCATCAGTATCCACCTGTTGCGGAGCATAACGCGATAGATCGCAGAACTCTCTGTCATACTCTGTCACCGTCTTCTTCCCTTGTTTCAGGCTATAAAACTCAGCCTCCTTCTTCTTTCTGTAGCTCTTGGGAATATACTTATCATATAATCCCGTCTTAAAGTCTTCCCAAGTGTATGCTGCCCATTGTTCGGGAGTCAGAGTCTTTCGGCGGGCTTCCCACCAAAAGTCAGCCGATCCGGCTAGTTGGAAAGACATACACGAGAGTCGCTCCTCTTCTGTGCAGTGTAGGAAAGTGAAGATACGCTCCAAGGCGCGTATCCAAGCTTCGGCCTCGGCTGGGTCGCCTGTCCCAGTAAATGTAGGCGGATTCTGTCGAAGAAACAGTTCTTCAGTCCTTCTAGCAGGGGGTGGAGGGGGTGGGGTAGGTTCCCTGTCGTTTCGCCGCCCTTCAGGTATTTCATCGCGATTTCCATCATTGTTAACGTTTCTCCTAGGGGGGCGACCTCGTTTAGGCGGCATTCTGCAAATTACAAACACCCTTTTTAATACATTCTATACAGGAATCTCTAAGGCAATTAAGAAAGAACTGTTTGTTAATTTTAACTTATCATAACTCCAAAACTAAGACATTAACAGGAACCGTTGTATATACAAGTCACATTATTCAAAGTTACTACATTCTTAACTGACTCGTGAAGAATAAAACCCGTAGAGAAACATAAAACATACACGAGATCGTCGTAGAAAACCCATGCTAGGGTCATTTATATCTCATGGAAAATTGTCTCATCGAGGGCTTTTACATTGTCAACCCAAAATGTAAGTAAAGTCTATCTAGTACTCCCTATGATGTATCGGCTTACTAGTTAAGCAATCGCAAAAGGGTTTTTATTCACGGAACGTCCTAGAGACCAACATTTCCGTACTAATGCTAGCTAGAAACAACATAAATAAAATCATAGTCATTGGAACGAATCATCGTTTCCGGAGTACATCCACAAGCTAAAACTATCAAATTTGTGAACTCTGAGTCGCGGTACGACTGTTCCTCGGTGACGCCAGGGGGTCCTCTTCTGGATCCTCCTCGGGGTCCTCCTCCTCATCCTCCTCGGGGTCTTCCTCCTCATCCTCCTCGGGGTCTTCCTCCTCATCCTCCTCGGGGTCCTCTTCCTCATCCTCGCCCGGCTCCCAGCTGGGCAACGGAGTCTCTCCCTGGCCCTCGCCTGTCTCCTGCATGATCTGGGCTGAGCGGAAGATATCGTCCACAATCTCACGGATCGGATCGTCTCTGGTGCTGATCCTGGCCGTGGCACGAGGCTTGATCGGAGCTGGAGTTGGCACGGGTTCAGGACGAGTAATCCTTATCGTACCATACTGTGCTGTATCGTCATCCTCCTGCATAGGGTATTTGCCCCTATCTAGAAACTCCCTCATGTTGGCCATGACCCTGTCGACATTTGCCATGGCAGCCTCAAACCTTGCGTCTATCGTAGGTATCAGTGGTGGTGGAGTAGCAGTAGCTCGGATCACTGAGTCAGGGGGCGATGGGAAATCCCTGCGAGCCCGTGGACGAGAAGGGCCTGTCTCGTCATCGTGCCTACCACGGCGCCCTAGAACTGAGGCTCGTGGTGGAGAATCTCGTGGCAAGGCCATCGGAGACTCAGGGGCAGTAGCGGGTGTCTCCGCTGGCAAAGGCGTCCCCACCTGTACGTAGTCTCCCGGAAGGATGTAGGGCCCTAGAGGAGCACGGCCCCACAAAGTGAAACAGATCTGAAGCTCTGCAATAAAGCTAGGGAAGTCTCCCATGAGGTCGTGGTAATCTTCTCGGCGAAAGATGTAGTGGGCAGAAATCTGTCTAGCCCATCCCTGCCACTCGGAAGGTAACAGTAAGATCAACCTCTGGATACCGTCATACCCTGATACTCCATGTGCACTCGCCTCGACCCAGTGTCTGTGAAAACCTGCGAGGAACTGTCCGAGGTTATCCCCGTGACATGGAGCATAGGTGCGGTAGGACCGCTCGACTTCCTCTGGACTAGCCCATGGGGGCAGTGGTCGTCGTCGGGTGAAAACAGTTCTCGCCATCTAACAAAGGAAATTCTATCGTCAAAAGTAGCACACGACAAGTAACTTAAGGCGATAAGGTTCTAAATATCTAAAATCGGAAAACAAGTTTGGTTCAATAACCATAACGTGCAAAAACACCTCATCATCTAAATCTAGCATTTACACACGCCATACAGGTTCTTAATACTTAATCACAGATTACCAATTCGACTATCATATAGTTCTAGTGTCGTTGTTTCCCGAACTTAGGGCTTGTTATGTGATGATGATATTTTCTTAAATCTAGCAACGAGCACTAAAAGTTTCAACAAAATAAATTCAAAAGGCCAAGCTAATTCGAGATCTCATCGTAGAAAAACACTCGAATGTTTAAGCTATGCCCATGCCATCAACGTACTATTGGCGTTCGTTACGCTGCTCAATCTTCATGCTCGTGGTTTCATCATGCGACCCTTCGTGTGATTCTTCTTTCTCTATTTCGACCGTCATTTGTCGATGTCATCGTAACATGAAGAAAAAGTTAAGGCATCTCCCTAAGTTCTCTTCTATGTTCCGTCGTGAGAGTGAGCATATGTAACTTAACAGTTCTAAGTTCTTGTGATTCATACAATAGTCATACTTATTCATGCTTCATACATTTCAAGAAATTAACTTAATTAAAACTTGAAAGTACTTACCATAACCTCCGTTGAGCGTGACGAGATGTAGTGCCAAGCTTTTGTCAACTAGTTCAAAGTGTATTTACTTACTTAATCTAGACTCAACTTAGAAAGAATGAGTAGTACTCAGAGCAAAAGAAATGCTCTGATACCATTCTGTCACGACCGCACTTGCTAAGGATAGCAATTTCGGGAAAATCGCGACTAAGGGAGGGAATTTAGGAGCGGGATTTAGAAAGGGCATATTCGTTTTCTTGATGACTCGACTTGTATAAAGAAATCAATCGAAATATCTAGATATCAATGAAGGCCACAAGGGGACCGTACATAATATTATTCAAAGGGGTACTCAACGAGTTTGAGTACATTATTAAATAGTACATATTGTTTTGACAGATAACATAATGTCTTAGTAAAATCAGTGTTTGCAGCGGAATAATAATTTGAATATATGTATGAAGACATATACTCTACTCTGAGGTACTCGTCCTAGATTGACAGAAGCTCCGCTTGCACACTACATCCTCGATCACCGCTCAACCTGCACATTTAAAAATACATGCAGGGCTAAGTACAAAAGTACTTAGTGGACACTTGCCGAAATTTACATACATGCATAATATTTTATTGTCAAGCCTTTCAACAGTAGTAAAATACGAGGGTTTTCCTTTAAAGACTCGTATTTACCAAACATAATATCATTTCTTTCATCAATAACCCGCGCAGGTATTTTATATCATTAATCACCATATCAGTAACTCATGCCGAGAGGGAGGCCTCCCTCTACGGACACTATGATCGGCCAACCCGCTAGATGACTCACGATCACAAGGTGTACACTAATTCCGAAGGGATTTGCGGTCCCATCCAGAATCCGAATTCGATTAACATCAGATAGGCAATTAATAATAAAACATAAAGCATTTAGGCATTGACAATATCATTTAAATTCATAAGCATAAAGTCTTAACAATTCTAATATATAATTTTAGTTTATACATAGAAAGCCTACCTGAATAGCAGACTCACGGTTTAGCTCTAACTCTGGTGCTTGACCTTTAATTCGAGAAAATAAAATAAGATTCTAATTCTCGAAAAATCTCAATAAATGAGGATGCGTGAAATGATTATGCATGACTCATATTCCTTTAATTAAATTATGAGATGTTAATCCTATTTAAGGAATTAAAGCTCGTCTTATGAGGTCGGATTATTAATCTTTAATAATCTACTCATCTTAAAATAATCTAATTCACTTACTAATTAATAATTAGTAAGTCTTAAAATTTATCACTAATTAAAATAATTAGGTTTAAATAATGGGCCTAAATTAATAAATCTCATTGGTCTTAACTAATAAATTTCATTGAACTTAATCAATTAAAATAGTAGGAGTTCAATTAATAAAAATAATAAATTCATTATTAATAATTAATAGAAGCCCAATCAAAATAAATAATAAGAGCCCATTTATAAAAATAATAGAGTCCAAACAATATATATATTAGCCCAATGGAAATAAAATAAGCAAAACCCAATTGAATTAATCTCCGGCCCAATAAAATAAACTAGGCCCAAAAGGAATTTAATTCGAGCCCAAATGAACAAATTCGAAGCCCAGTGCATTAATAATATTAGGCCCAACATCAATTAAATTCTAGAGCCCAACAAATGAGGCCCAAGATAATAAAATCATGAAGCCCAATAAGTGAGCCCATCATCATCCTTAAAATAATTAGTAAATTTTAATATTAATCTTATCTCGTCAAAACCTTAGACTCAAAACATTATCACATACTATCATTTAGGTTCGAAACTATTTATTCGAACATCAACATGCGCATTAATCATAACTCGTTCTATTTATGTCATCAAGTCAAATATTCCGTTATTTAAAAACAAAACCTATAATATTACATAGATAAATTATATCATCATAGATCATGCTTTCTCATACATAAAACAATTTAATCCTTTTCAAATAATCCATATTAATAAGTCGTTTGAAAAGAATTAATTTAAATGAGAGTTTAACTCAAAATATTTTATTTATAAACCATTTATAAATACTTGAAATAAAGAACTCCATTTAAATAATTAATTTAAAGGTCAATATATAATTAAATTAATCAAGCTCAATTTAAATTAATAATTAAGAGCTCAAATAATTTAAATAGATATAAGCCCAAATTAATTAGATAAATTAAGTCTATCATGTTTTTCTTTGAGTAAGCCCCAAACAATTAATTAAATCGGCCCAAACAATTTAATTAAATCGGCCCAAGAGTTTAATTAAATCGGCCCAAGAAGGAGCCCAATATTTTCGGCCCAAACCCGGCTCAAACCCGGCCCAAACCCGGCTGAAACCCGGCCCAAACCCGGCTCCCTTTTCTAACCTAAATATACACACACAAACACTCAAACACACACATTCAAGCTTCTCTCTCTCTCTAACTCTCGGACCTCTCTCTCTCGCCTTTCCCTCTCTGTTCAGCTGAGGGCGGCGCCGCCTCCGGCGCGCCGCCTCGCCGTCGCCTCCTCCCCTCCTCTCCTTCGGCCACCGCGACCAGCCACCAGGTGTCGCCACCCTCGACTCCCTCGCTCCCTCGGCCGCTGGAACCAGGCGCAGCAGCGCAACCACGCCGCCGCTCCGTCGCCTCCGCCTCTCCTCCATGGCAGATCCGCCGCCGCTGCAACTGGATCTCGGCGAGCACCGTCGACTGGAAGCCGCTGGAGCTGCTGCTGTTCGCCTGGGGTCGACGGATCTGGCCTTCGGTCGTTCGTCTTGCTCGGAGTTCCCGCCGCCGTTGGCTTGCCCGGAGTCGCCGCTGGCTGGCCCGCGATCGACGGCCAGCAGCTCGCTGGAGGAGCGCCGCCGTCAGCCGCTGCCGTTGGCAGCAAGAATCCGGCAGCCGCCTCTCCTGGAGTCGCCGTCGCCGTGAGTCGCTGTGAGGAGCCGAGCATCGTCTCACAAAGGTAAGCCCCGGATCTCCCTATTCTCATTTCATTTTAAATTAAAAACTGAAACTCCTCTTTCCCTTTCTTGGCAGATCGGAGACAACCGCGGCTCCGTCGCCGTCCGTCAACCGCCGGCGACGACGAGCCACCGAGGCTGCCCTCCCCCTGACCTCGACTCACACACGCAAACAGCCAACACAAAGGGTTTTTGTGCGAGAATCATATACTGTAATTGCTCAAATAAAAGTTTTAACTCTTTCCTTGTAACTTCAGTTCACAAGTACATATTTAGTAACTGTAAATCTATGAATTTGCTACTCATTTTCTTCATTTATCAAAGCATATGTAAATCTGAGTTAATGAGCATGTGTTGGTATTCTGGAGTTGATGTATACAATTGAAGGATATTATAATATATAAATTAGAAATATAAACCTTGAATGATGAAAGATGTGGTGTCGTTTCTTGGCTGCGAGAGAGATGGTAGATGAATGTGAGAGGTGGGAATTGGCTGAAAAATGGTGTAGGTTATAAAAGAAAAAAAATGGGGTGGCTTGGATGGAAATTCTTCAGCTTACAGGTATGAACACTTTCAGCCTGCATGTAAGACTGAAGAATTTCCTTCAGCATGCGCTCCAAATTTCTTCAGCTGGCATGTAAGACTGAAGAATTTCCTTCAGCATGCGTAGTAAGAATTTCTTCAGCATGCTAGGATTATTCAACTTTAATCATTAAAAAAAAAAAATCTAAGAGATTAATATATTAATTATATGGTTCCAAACTCATTTAAATACATTAAGACATATAAGCCTAATTCTTATTGAAGCATAAAATCCATTTGAGCTTGCTTCTAATATAAATTAAATTACTCATGGGCTTAAGTAAAAATCGATAAAAGATTCATATTTAACACTTCAGTGTTAAATTCTCCACAATAAATTAATGGACTCAAAATATATTTTGAGTGCATCATCTATTGAAAATAAAAAAAAATAAATCATCACATATATAAATTATCAAATTCATATAAGTTCGTATTTTATAAATGGATGCTGAACTCTAATTACCATAATAAATCCTTAAATCAGTAATTAAAAGTATATAATCCTTAATAAAAAGTCGGGTCGTTACAGAAAGAGTGCGGCGGGGCGGTGGAATAAGAGGGAGGGCCACGGGCCTAGATCTGCAAATCGTGGAGGAAGAAAGAGGGCGGCGGAAATCATGGAGAAAGAGGGAGGGCCGTGGGGCGGCGGAGTTAGAGGGAGGGCCACGGGCCTAGATCTGCAAATCGTGGAGGAAGAGGAAGGGCCGCGGGGCGGCGGAAAACGCAGAAGGAAGAGGGAGTGTGGCGGAAGGAAGAGGGAGTGCGGCGGGGCGGCGAAAAACGACGATGTTTTAAGCTTCTCTAAAACGCTGCGTATTACTCATCGGCGAACAATTACAAAAGCGTGTGCCGGGAAGCCACGTCAGTGCCACGTGTGTTTTTGAGTCGTCGGAGATTTAATGGTTGTTAAAATTGAACAACGGGTCAAAGTTGGTGTATTAAATTGAAATTTTGAAAGAACGTGTTAAAAATGGATTTTCGCTAAAGTTCGTGAATTTACAAACAATTAACCCTTATTATTATTATTATTATTATTATTATTATTATTATTATTATTATTATTATTATTATTATTATTATTATTATTATTATTATTATTGAAGAAACTGAAACAAATAAAGTTTTTAGATATGAAAAATATATTTTTCTTCCCTATATAAATAAAATGTACGGATATATTTTATAAAAAATAAAAATAAAATTTTAATTATTTTGATAGACATAAAATAAGATTTTGCTTTAAAGTAATCAGGTTTATAATTTACATACACTTGCATGTCTCAATTCAAACTCAATTTAAAATTGATTTTATTGAAAATTAAGAAGATATATATATATATATAAATTCATACAGTACAATATATTGCAACATATACATATAATATATACGCTTTTGAGAAATATAAAATTAATAACAAATATACATCTAATCACTAACATTCAATTAAAATCATTTATTGTATATAAATTATAATTATATATATCTATATTTATTATTGATTATATTTATTAAGATTCATGAATCTTTATATGAAATGTAATAGTTAATTAATTAATAAATGATGAAGATTATATATGGTAAATTATTGAAATGGAACAATTCTAAGCATGCCACAGAGGTTAAGGCTTAATCATTTTATAAAGAAGATTTATTATTAATTATATTTATTACGATTAATTTTTATCGAGATAAAATAAATAATAAAATTTATTAATTTAGATTATATGTAAGTTAATATTATGATATATATATATATACATTTATTATTAATTATATTTATTAAGATTAATGAATCTTTATATGGAATGTAATAGTTAATTAATTAATAAATGATGAAGATTATATATGGTAAATTATTGAAATGGAACAATTCTAAACATGCCACATAGGTTAAGACTTAATCCTTTTATAAAGAAGATGAGCATGCTTTGTATTCTTTTGAAGAAATATAATAAATGAGTCATTTTCTCAGATTTCTCTCTTAATATCTTGTTATGGTATCAGAGAGCATGTCATTGGCTACGTAACTATCTCAACTTTCACTCTGTTTTTACCTCTGTTCGTTGAAGATAAATGCAGTAGTAAAGAATAAAGTAGCTTATGTTGACGGATCATTGCCAAAACCCCATGAAAATGACAACTCTATTATACTTGGATGTGACTAGTGTAGCGACATCAACATGCATATATATATATATATGGTAGTCTCTTATGGTGTGTGAAATGCTAAGAAATTTGCACTCAAGCAATTCTGTTGTTCCACAAATTAGTTCAAATTTGATGAGACAAGCCAGATCTGGTCAGATTTGAAAAATCGCTGAATTAGTTGAAGCTCATTTGGATGTGGCATTTGCACACCAACTTCATGGTGTGTGAAATGCTAAGGAATTTGTTAATTTGGTTGGAGATAATGTAGGTGGCACCTACTTCACCTTCATTATGTATTATCTCAAAGTCTTTCTGCAGATCTATGTCAACGTAGGGATGTTTGTGGCTGAGATGAGCGGCGGCGACTCTTTCCAGCTGCTTGGTATGGCGGAGAGGGGAGTTGTTTGCTAGGGGCGCCTGTGGTGCGCATCCTTTTCTCGGCTTCTGGGGTGGTTCTGCTTTCTTGGTTGAGCATCCAGGAGATCGTGGCTGAGGAGAACTTCTTGTATTGCTTTGGGATGATACTAGAGTTTATATAGCGTTTGTGAGTGGGCCCGGAGTGCACCCCGGCCTTACAAGATTCCGGTGGAGACGTGGGGCATGTGCGTCCCTCCGACCGCCCTCATATGTGTGGTGTTGGGCTTGTCATCCCTCAAGGTTATGGGTTGCGGTTGCGTTGGGGCTGATTTTGCAGCCGCGTATCAAGCATAGTTGGAATTTCGTACACTTACTATTTATGTTGGAAATTCTATAGCTCCAACAATGAATTGCCAAATTCATGTTACCAAATTTATTAAGTTGTTAGGATAACCTAAATTGCTTTCATAATGGGATTGAAAATTTCAACATCGAAGCTTTTGTATTCCGATACTTAAACTAAATGCTAACAAAGCCTAATCCACCTTAAACTTTTCCATAGTTCAATCTGAACAAACCAACATAACACAAATATGAATTATGATGGCATGCATGCTTCATCCTCTTTTACACAATGCATAACACACCAAATCAAAGATTCTAAAACAAACGTGAAAAAAGAACATTCTAATACCGGTTTAAAAGACTTAATATCATCGAGTTCTACAAGATCAAGTAATGGACTGTAAGACACAAGGCCAACCAAAAGCTAGCACCCAAAATCCACCAATGCAAAGTGTCTCAAGAAAACATCTATATCAACAAAAAGTGTAGAGAATGACAATAAGTTGGGAGCTTAGAGTTTAATGTCTAACCACTTGTTGTAATAGACACAAGTCGTCGGGGAGATGACCCCGCCGGGTGTGCACAAAGCAATCCTGGGACACATACCACAAGGAATCGAGGCGAATGCACCTATGATGGAAGTCTCTGCAGCCCCTCCTGCTGCTGCACTTGGGAGCTTGTAACACGTTTCTCCAATAGGAATCCCAGAAAAATCTCCCAAACCATTGCTTTTCACCTCCACTAATTTATTGTCCAGCACCATCGAAGTCAGCAACTCAGCCAGCTGCGGCATAGGGATGTCAACTTTCGCCACTCTCCTCTCCTGCACGATCTTGTGGAGCCCCTCCAGAGTAGCAACCTTGCTCTTTTTCACGAGCAAACAGCAAATGTCTTTAAGACTATCAACAAATTGGGTGTCGATCTTCCCCTCTGAATACCAGACGCCTCCACTAACCACGTCAGAGGGCGTGAAGTCGGCTCCCATGTAGATTTTCCTTGCTGCACCCCCTCGATGAATGCCTTTCACCTCTTTAATAAGGGCTTTAGCCTCCAGAGTCTTGATTGCTTTATTGACGACGGGGTTAGGGATCTTAGTCTGATACTTGATCTCTGTCGCATGAATGCCGGAACCCTCTTTGCTGAGGATCAAATCAAGGATCTTCTGCTCATCACTTGATAGAGGTGGTGCACCTGCTGCACCTCTCTTCCGCTTGCCGGATGCACCAACCGCCCGACTCATGCCTGTCAAAATTGATCATTACGCAATTTCCCCCAAATTTATAAAGCCCCTTCTTCACCTTCAAATTAACACCAAATGCAGGATAATTCATATATTTATCAACTTCTATAATTTCACCAACTCAAAATAACCAAATTTTCAGTTAAAAAGTTCTTACGCATATGATAATTCCACCGCAATTAGTGAAGATTGCCATAATATTTATAACATCATATTCAGGGTATGAACAATAACAGGTGGATACCTTCGAGATGAAAACAAATTTATTACCAAAAAAGAAAAAGGTAGTGAAAACAAAACAGAAGATAAAATAGTTCATATTTGATTTTGTGTGCAAATTATGAACCACACATTGATACCTCACCTTTTAAACTACCTCCAAGACTGGAGAAAACCGGAGAGTGGCAACAGCTGCAGGCAGAGTTCGGCCGCTGCTACTTCAAGGTATCTCAATTAGCCACTAGCTTTGCTCGCCTTATAATATTAGGGCTCCACTGTATAAAATGGAGTTCTGGAGCAGTTAATTTTGGGGATCAGTTTATAAATTCCCTTTTCGAACAGTTAATTTTTGGCACCCAAAATAAGCTTTTTAGTTTATTTTTCCAAAAATCGAAAAAAGAAAGAAAAAACTAGAAGAAATATAAGCGTTTCATTGTTCAATTTTTTTCACTTTCCAAACACCAAATGTATAGAAAGAGCGGCATCTTTTCACCGGAAAAGGAGAGTGTTTCAATTTTGAGTAAACAGCAAAGTTGTGAACCGATGAGAACGAGAAATATTAAATTGGTTTAAATTAGAAGATCAGATTAAATATCCTCAAGCAAAGTCAATGTAGAAAAACTTTTCTAAACTTTACTATTCATACTTACAGGCCTGAACATGGATGTCTCTGTCGTCGAAGGAAGAATCGTGGGTGGCGGCCGGCGTCTGTATATGATCTCTTTTTGAGAGGGATGTGTTATTTTTTTGGATTAATATGCAAAAACACCCTTACATTACCACTCCAACTACACTTAAGCACCTAACTTAACGTTGATAGCAACTAACACCCCAAAATTCATTAAGTACTACAATTAAACCCATTTCTTTCACAAAATTAATTTTTTTTAAGGGTTAATAGCCGCTAAATCCATGAGAAATTTTCATTTTCTGGTTTATATCATGACCCCTAATTTTGGCGGCTAAATACACCAATTTTTAATTGGTTCTGATTTTTCCCTCGATTTAGGAATCCGGCGAAATCGAAACTGACGTGGACGCCGGAATGCCAACGTGGCAGCCGGAATAACCACGTCACACACACACACACTCCCCACTCTCTCTCTCACACACCCCACTTTCTCTCTCTCTTACACGTCACCACTCTCTCACAGCTTCACAACTCTCTCTCATCTCTCGGCTCCGCCGCCCTCCCCCTTGACCGCCACCACAGCTCCGGCCGGTAGCTTCGCCGGCCCAGAGCCTCCGCCTCTGCTCTCTCTCGCTCATCTCCTCCGCCTCAAACAGATCGAGCTTGAGCTTCCGCCTCTGCTTCTCTCTCTCGCTTATCTCCTCTGCACCTCCGACTCCGCCTCTCTCCCCCCCTACGCCGCCCTCCACAACCTCCAAATTCATTCCACAACACCAAATTCACAATTCTCTCAAACGGCGACGTCGAACCAGAATGGGAGGGGGGTCGAGCCCTGTTGTGAACAAGAATTCAGAGAGAGATAAGCTCTGGTGCAGGGCGTCGAATTCTCCGGAAGAGCGGCATTTCCCGTCGAACTGATGGGGGAAATTAGGGCTCACCCTTTTGCCTCGATTGTGGAAGAGTGAGGTGCAGAGACGAGGAGGTGAGATGGGCTGAAGCACCGGCCGTTTGCCATTCTTCAGGTTGCAGCGGCGGGATTTCGTAGGGAGAGGGGTGGCCGGGAAAGAGAGAGGAGGGGGCAGCGCTGTGCTTGGCGGCATGGACCAGTCGCCGGAGGAAGGGCGTTGGTCTAGTCGGCGACGGAGACGGTCGAAAAACGGTGGTCGCGCCGGGGTGGAGAAGGAGGAGGGTTTGCGCAGGGGGTGGGGGAAGGGGAGGGGGTGACGTGGCTAGATTAGGGGATATAATTAATAATTTTATTCTTAATTAAATATAAACTAATTTTAATTAATAATGAAACGACGTCGTTTTGTCTAAGTACTTGCCACGTCAGTTTCGATTTCGCCGGAGTCCTTCGCCGTGGGAAAAATCAGAACCAATTAAAAATTGGTGTATTTAGCCGCCAAAATTAGGGGTCATGATATAAACCAGAAAATGAAAATTTCTCATGGATTTACCGGCTATTACCCCTTTTTTTAATCTATATAATCTATATATATATATATATATAGGGTGTGGTTCTAGAGAGAACTACATTATTTGTGAGAACGGGAGAACCATCAAATCTAATACACCCACTGTAAAAATTAATGCATTCGCTGTTAAAAGTAATACACTAAAAAAATAAAAAAAAATGCTCTCTTCAGGATTCGAACCCAGGATCTGCATTCATCCAACAAGATGATGCATCCACCGTAGATCTTGATGATCGAATGGCTGAAAATGGTTCTCCGGTCTTTTTTTATTTATGGTTCTTTCTTGAACCTCTCCCTATATATATATATATATATATATATGAAACACCAGTTTCTAGGAAACTTTTTACGGCCAGATTTTCTCTTTCTTCATTTTTTTCATTCATTTGCTGAAATTCCTATTTTTATGCTCCAATACAAATTCAGTTTTCTCTTTCCAATTTCCACAATATCAATTCATCGCAATTCAGTAACTGAAATTCCTATTTTTATGCTCGAAATTCAGTTTTTCTCTTTCCAGTTTTCACAATATCAATTCACACAATTCCCCCTTAATTTTTTTTTCACACAATTCAGTTTTTTTTTTTTGTTTCACACCAATAATTCATATTTTAACTCTCTATCGTATCATTCTTTTAAAAAAAATCTATCTTTTATTTATCTATTTTTTTTATTTCTTTTTAAAAATTGAGTAGTTTAATTAATAAAGAAAATATTTAATACACATGTCAAATTAAAGAGCACAAATTAAAAGAGCATTAATTTGTTATATATTGTGTTGAAAATTAATTTTAAATATAAATATTATGAAAGTTAGAAATCTCAAACTCATTTTTTTCTCACTCTTATTATTCTTTTATAATGTAAAGAGAGAGGAGAGAGGAGAGAGGAGAGAGAAGAAAGAAGAAATAATGAAATTAATCGAAAATAAATTCCACTTTTTATTCTCTAAACGCAAATTAAATTTTCTCTTTCAACAATTTAGTTTTTTTTCTTTCCGCAACAACAATTCCTATTTTAACTCTCTATCTTATATTTATCTATTTTTTTTATTTCTTTCTAAAAAATGTGCAGTTTAATTAATAAAAAACTATTCAATATACATATCAAATTAAAGAGTACGAAAAAAGCTTTAATTTGATATATAATATATTAAAAATTAATTTTAAATAAAAAATATTATGAAAGCTAGAAATCCCAAACTCATTATTTTCTATCTCTTATTATTCTTTGGGTTAAGTACCAAATTCCCCCTATCGATGACGTCCATATCTCGTACAGGACCTTATAGTTAGGGTAAGAGTTGTTTACTACCTCAACGTGGCAAAATCGCACCAAATACCCCTTGCGTTTTAATGGCGGTTAACACTGTTAGAAAGAGTTAAGTACCAAATTTCCCCCTACAGGGAGGTTATTTGGTGCGATTTTGTCATGTTGAGGTAGTAAACAGCTCTTACCCTGACTATAGGGTCCTGTACACGATAGGGACGCCATCGATAAGGGAGAATTTGGTACTTAACCCTTATTCTTTTATAATGTAAAAGAGAGGAGAAAGAAGAGATGAGAATAGTTAGAAATGATGAAATTAATCAGATATATAGATATAAAAAAGGAGAGAAAAGAAAAGAATAGGAAGAAAGAGGTGAGGTAATTTTTTTAAAACTTAATTAAAAAAAAATTAAGGGTTAAGTACCAAATTCCCCCTATCGATGGCGTCCCTATCGCGTATAGGACCCTATAGTCAGGGTAAGAACAGTTTACTACCTCAACGTGGCAAAATCGCACCAAATACCCCCTGCATTTTAACGACGGTTAACACCGTTAGAAAGGGTTAAGTACCAAATTTTCCCTTATCAGGGGGGAGGGGTTATTTGGTGCGATTTTGCCACATTGAGGTAGTAAACAGCTCTTATCCTGACTATAGGGTCCTGTACGCGATAAGGACGTCATCGATAGGAGGAATTTGGTAGTTAACCCAATAATAATAATAATAATAATAATAATAATATATTATTCATTTCAAATCTATTTTTAATTATTTTATATTAAACTAAAGATATCATGATATTTGATAAGTTGCCCAAGTCGTATCCACAAGGAAAGCTTAACAGAGCTAGTGATTTATGCGTTACACAGAAAGCAAATTAAATTCTAAACATTCTATTCAAGTAGTTCAAAGTTGTGTATCTAAAACAACGACAAATAAATTCAAGATAATAAAATAAATGAAAATTAAAGGATTAATTAAAGATTCTAGGGCGACGGATCATCTTCTTGGGAAATCAATAAAGAAGTGAAGATCATGCACAATTCATAAACTCACAAAATTCTCCGAACGTAGGTGCTCAAACCATAGTTTTCACATTCAAGCATGAGTCTACGCTAATTAAATCACATGAATTCATCAATTATTAGACTACACGTTTCCGATTAAGTCTAATTCCAATTCAACCACGGTCAAGCAACGAGTTCTTCTCTCGATCTCACATGTTGCAAACCCAATCAAGCAGTGATCAATTGCTAAATTTAATATCAAACAATTGAATCAGATAAAGTGCATCAATACATCACAAGCAAATCAATTAAACCCAATTGAATCTCCAACCCTAGATTATGGAAATTAGTTCATCATGCTGTAAAAATAAAAGAAATAACAAAAGCAATCCATACAATGAAAGCAACAAAAAATGGTAAAGAAATTCTTGCCAAATAAAAGTGTAATCCGTTCCAAAAAAGCGTAGAGAAATCAAAATAAATGAAAAACTAAGGTTCAACTAATGTTTATGCTTCATCAAAGTGAAAGATAGAAGTTAGAATGAAAGATGAGTGGTTTTCTAACTCCTAAAGACTCCTTTTGAAATCAAATTTTCGTCAATAACCGCTTCAGTTAGTCGCGGCTCACCCGTCATTCTGCCCTTAACAGCTTCATTAGTCAACCGCGGCTCACTCCAATTTCTCCTTAATTAATTCCATAGTTTTCCTCTTTTCATCCAAAATTCTTTCTTTTCAAGTGCCGAGTACCTAAATCATTAAAAACACAATAATAAGCTCAACTCGACAATTCAAAATGGAAATCACCCCAAATATACACACTTTCACAAGAGACCTAGAGCTAAAATGACTCGAAAAACGACTCAGAAAACAACAAAACAATATTCAAATACGAATTCAAAATCACGATATTCGACTCGATTCGATTCGTTTACAACCCTAGTCACTCTCACTCATGCATTTAGCACACCATAGAAATCTGCATACAAACACTCACTCTCTCTGCATACATTGTCTAAGACATCTGTTCTTGTCTCGTTCCAATTCGTCGAAGCCAGTTGGTCTATGGTGCTACTATTCATGAGACGATGTTGTTTTATCTTTGAGGAGGCGTATCTCACTTTGCAAACAGAAAATTCTTCTCAACTCGACTAATCTGTTCTTATGAGTTTCACTTTCTGTAATCTTAATTCAATTTAATTCTCTATAATTATAATCTCTTATCTTTTTCTTTTATTTGCAATCGCCCGCAAACTTTGTATATACGACACCCACAAAACCCCATATCATAGGTAAAGAAACATGCCTAGTCGTCATTAGTTTTTGGAAGAGATAGGTGAGGTTTAGGCAAGAGATAATCCGAAAAGTACTTCATTTTGCCCAATTTGTATATCTATGTGACAAAAGCATGACGTAAGAATTGTACATAATTGATTGATTTGTTTGTTTGTTTTTCTCTCTTTCTTGTTGATAATGAGGTGAACTCTAGATATTCCAAACAGCCAAATAAAGAAATACGAACTCACCCAAGCTCGGAGGAATTCAATTGACTTATTATTACTACAAGAGATAATAAGGAAAGCCGTAGTCAACGGGGGCTCCATTTTGAAAAAATTAATTAATACTAATATACAAGTTCTAATTGAATAGCTATAACATTATTATTAGTGCATCACATTCGATGGTTCGGACCGTACCATTTGCCAAAGATTATGGGCATTATATAGTTGAAGAAATGAGAACCACAAAATTAATTAAAGAGCATGCACCGTCTATGGTGGATGAAATTATTGATACCAGAAAAATTTAAGTATAAGAAATCCCTCCTTGGAACTCATCATTAAAGATCAAATCGAGGTCCTAACTTCGACATAATTGTGTTTTCTCAAGATTTCTTAAAACAATAGTTTTGTGTTAAAGCCCAAAATTAGGGATTGGAATATCCACCTAGACCAGATTCTGCCCAACTTTCGGTAAAAGGAAACTAAATTACTCCTTTATTATGGTAAAATAACAATTAATGCGTAAAATACGTCAGAAAATACGTCAAAAACTGATTGTCGAAGAATTTAAATTATGTTTTACTTAAATGGTGTCTCTGTTAGAAACATCAATTTATAAACCTTGCATGTTTATGATCGAACTAATGCCGATTATACTATTGTTAGTACAGCGTAATGGCATTTCTAATTCTCATCGTAAACTCGCATAATACACATACTTTTTCTTTCACGGAAAAATTAAATGATACTACTCCCTCCGTCCCACGAATCTTGACACGTTTGGTTTGTGTATGAGAATTAAGGAGTTGTAGATTAATGTTTTAAGTATGTAGGTAATAAAGTATAAAAATGATAAAGTAGGAGAGGGAAGGTAATAAAGTGATAAGGAGAGAGAATGTAATAAAGACCCATAATTTTTGGACTAATTATTACCTTATTTGAAAATGCGTCAAAATTCGTGGGACGGCCCAAAAAGAAATACGTGTCAAGATTTGTGGGACGAAGGGAGTATTATATTTCAAAGAGTAATGCTAAACAGCCACATTGTGGCTACCCACAATTTACTTAAGTAGAAAATAATTTAATTTATTTAATTTATTTTTTAAAATAAAAATAAGATTTAGTTATTTTATCATATTCTCTACATTATAGTTATTTTTTTGCAATTTTTCGGTAACTTTTTTATTTTTATTAAAAAATAAATAAAAAATAAAAATGCAAAAAAAAAATTAAAAAATAAGTACAATGTAGAGAATATAATAAAATAACTAAATCCTATTTTTATTTTAAAAAATAAATTAAATAAATCAAGATTATTCTTATTATATTAGTGTGTGGGTAGTCACAATGTGGCTGCATAGATTTATTGTATTTCAAAATCATTGGATCAAAATCTACCTCCAAACTCAATTAAATGAACAATCCAGCAGATAGCCTATTCATTAAGAATTAATTAGCATTTTTTTTATATATATAAAAATTAATTAGCATTTCTGACCGCATTACTCGTGAAAAACACTACACAACGCGCCCTAAAAGTAATTAAAAAAGAAAATCACAAAGCGAAAGCAAAAGAAGGAGGAGAAGAAGACTACTTTTTTTTTTATCAGAAAAAGGCAATTTATTAAGAAGGAGGAAGGTACCAGAGGTACCAAAGACAGCTTACAACAAAAAGCTATAAAGCTGTGAAGAACACCATTCCAGGAAAGGTGACTCCCACGCAAAAAAACCAAAAATCTTGTTCCAACTCCACATTCTAGTTTTAATCTCCATGATAATGCTCTTAAGCACCCAGACCTTGTCTTCGAATCTGCTTTCATTCCTCTTTCTCCAGATCACCCAAATCGTGCACATCCACAATGCCTTAAGAAACTGAGAACTCTTCTTGCAATTTGCCAAATACACAAAAGAAGAGAAATGTTCGGGGATACCCCGCGGTCGAGCCCAGCTGTAACCCGTCCAATTAAGAATCTGATCCCAAATCATTGCCGATTTCGGGCAGTCGAGTAACAGATGACTTGCCGACTCTAGCGGGAAAAAACAAGCAACGCAGCCCTTTTCCACCTCTCCCACTTGAACATTTCTTCGAATAAGATTGTCACAAGTTGGAAGTCGGTTTCTGAGGACACGCCAAGTTGTCACGCGAACTTTCTGTGGGGCTGTTGTATTCCACAAATCACTGAAAGATTTCATCTCTTCCGGCTCAACTCTTCTTTCCTCAAATTGGTCACTAATTGCTTGATAGGCCGAGTTTGCAGTGTAAACTCCATTCTTTTGGGCTCTCCAAAACCATTTATCCACTGAACCAACACAAGGAGAGAAACCAACACAAGGAGAAGAAGACTACTGAAAGCGTACTCCACAAATTAACCCCTATACTCATGCTTCATGAATCATGAGGTAATTAAAAATCTAAACCAACTTTAATTAATTGTGTAGGTACGTGAATTTTAAAAGAAATAAAGACTTTTTTTTTATTAATTTTATATCTTTGTTTATTTTGGAATCTTATGAAATCTAAGATTAAATGTGATATATTATTGATAAAGATACTACCATATATCTCAAAGATAAAGATCAATTTCTTTGGCAGCAAATAAAATCTTAATATTGATATATATCAATCTTCAAGAGCCAATAAAATCCTGCAACGTCAGCCTTAGGCCTATAATCATGTGGGGTTAGGCTCAGAGTCTGGCTCTTCCTACAATTATAAATAGGGATCTTCATATCAGTTTTAAACACATAAAATCATAATTCAAGAGTTCAAGAATTGGAGCAGAATTCTCTACAACGAACTTCTCTCCAATAATCAATCTCTCCAATAATCAAGATGTCTCATCAAGGTTTATGGTGTTCTTCGTGGAAGCAGCCCAAAGCTCAAGTCAAGCCCAACGTTCGATCCATAAATAAGACGAATGCCCTCTATATCAACGTTATAAAGCCTAAAGCTCAAGGTTTAAGGTGTTCTTCGTGGACGCAGCCCAAAGCTCAAATCAAGCCCAACGTTCGATCCATAAATAAGGCGTAGGCCTTCTGCATCAACATTCCAAAGCCTCAAGTCAAACCCAACGTTTAATAAACGAAAACAAGGCGAAGACCCTCCGCACCCACATCATAAAGCTCAAAAGATCAAGTACAAGAAGATCGGAGGCATATTTCTCCAACAAATCTCAAGGGCTACTCAAAGACAATCCAATAATCAACTTGAAGAAAAGAATCAGATGATCAATTAGAGATAACAACCCACACAAATATATTTGATCTACAAATATTAAAGTTGTACGCAATTTTATATTAATTAAATTAAATACATAAAATTTGTGTTTACAGACCGATCACTCAAAATTATGTGTTTCAACTAGTGCACACACATACAGTATAAAATCATACATATGGAGATGTAGGGTGTGTTCTCTTTGATTGATAAATTTATCGTGAGAAAAATGAAGGATAACAAAAAAAATTTCCGTTAAATGTTGTCTTTCTTTTTCCTCATTTCCTACAAAATATAATTTCACAATTTCTCATTTATTCTTTTCACTTCAAGGAGGGATAATATTATCACACTAAAAATAGAATAATAATATTATCTCTCCTTAAAGTGAAAAGAATGAATGAGAAATGATGAAATTCTCGATTTATAGAAAATGAGAAAAAAGAAATGAGACATTTAAAAAGAATTTTTTTGATTATCCATTTTTTTAGTGATAAATTTATCAATAAAAAAAATTACTACATGCGTAGAAAAGAAAATGGAGGGAAACAAGTAGGAAATTAGCAAGGATTGATGATGTATTTAGTTCCCTACATAAATAGTCCCCTTCCTATGGTAGACACAACTCACACAACTAAATGTGTCATTTAGTGATGTGGCAGTCCCACGTAATAGAGTCTTTGTCATATTTTTGCTGACTTATTAAGGAGGTTTACTAATTAATGTACATCTCACTATTTTGATTTCTGGAATATACGATCTTTGTATTAGTAGTGAATAAAAATTTACATAGATTATGTCATTATTTTGGCGTTATAGTTATGCTAGCTTTTTTTTTTTTTAGTGATTATTGATTCTAGTTAAAATAGAAAAGTCTTTTTTTATTTATTTTTAATTGAAATAGAAAAGGCTTTAAGCCCCATAAATTAACTAAGATTCAGCATTTTTTGATAAGCCTCGTTTACTTATTAATTTTGTATTATAATACCTCATAATTCAATAGCACTAAACATATAAAATTATTGCATTCACTGTGAAATTAATTGCACTCGAAAAAAAATAATAGAATTTTCGTTTTTCATATATCAGAGTCGAACCTCCGTAAATCTTAACGATGGAAAGACTGAAAATGATCACTATATTTTCAATTTAAATATATATTTTTATTTAAACCTCATCATATATATTGATAAAGTTTTAATTGACTTAACCACCCCAGATTTACTGCTTTTAACTTTAAACTTTAAAACCAATTTTTGTCCTCTTGAATATACTTTTTGGGGTCTCATTTTCCATCTATATATACCCTTCCACGCCACACCACACCACACCACACCACAATTCCCCTACATGGAGTATGAGGAAGCAAGCAAGAGTTTGGACGACGACGGGCGTGTCAAACGGACAGGTACATTGCTGACGGCGAGTTCGCACATCATAACGGCGGTGATAGGGTCGGGAGTGCTGTCGCTGGCGTGGGCGATAGCGCAGCTGGGCTGGGTGGCGGGCCCCGCCGTGCTCATGGCCTTCTCCTTCATCACTTACTTCACCTCCACCCTCCTCGCCGACTCCTACCGCTCCATTCACGGCACCAGAAACTATACCTACATGGACGTCGTGCGTTCCCACTTAGGTATATTTCTTTTATTGCGCCATTACTTTTTATAAATAAGGAAAAGACTATTCAATGACCACATGATTTACCGACGACTCTATTTATTCACTCCTAAATTCCTTTTGATTTCGACAAGCTCTCACTTCTACCGATGTATAGAATTAGATTTCTGTTTTTATTTTGGTTCCATAATTATTTGGACAATTTTTAAAAGTTGTATTAAAAATGGTTTAATTACTTTTGCCGTGATTTGTATGAGAATATTGTTGAAAGATTTTAGAATTAACTTCCCTTTCCCCTAATTAATTATGGCCTGTGGGGTCTAAAATTTAGTGGATGCAGTATTAAATAGTAGTAGGAGTTTAATTGAAGTGTAATTGTTTCAGGTGGTGTTAAAGTTCAACTATGTGGACTGGCTCAATACGGTAATCTTGTTGGGGTCACTGTTGGATACACAATAACGGCTTCTATCAGTATGGTGTAAGTACGAGTTGCGTGAGACCATCTCACCACTTAAACTTATAAAAATTCGAGAATTTAAACACAATCGGATATCAATAAAATTAGATGTTAGCCCCAACATAAATTTAGGGGTAATTGACAATCGTGTGAAAAAAATACACTCAACAATTTCAGTTTACGTGCAAAATCAGAATTTGGTGAAAGTTCGTGTATTTATCACATAATAAATTTACATAAACTACAAAATATATATTTGAATGTAGACATTAGAGCATTTCACACAAGTTTTGAAATTGTACAATAAATTTGAGTTGATTAATTTTTGTTTTTGTTTGGTGTAGGGCTGTAAGGAAGTCGAACTGTTATCACAAGCATGGGCACGACGCAAAGTGCTCTACATCAACCTACCCTTTCATGATAATATTTGCGGCAATTCAGATAATTCTGAGCCAAATACCCAACTTTCATGAGCTGTCGTGGCTCTCTATCGTCGCCGCCGTTATGTCTTTTGCTTACTCTTCCATAGGCCTCGCTCTCTCTGTAGCCAAAGTGGCAGGTAATTACACTACATATCAAATGTTAATTCGATCTCGTAAAATCATGTTGTAATTATTTTTTGTCTTTTTTTGGGGTTGGAAAAAATGATAAAGGTGGTGGAGACGTGAGGACGACGGCGACGGGGACGACAGTAGGGGTGGATGTAACAGGATCAGAAAAGGTGTGGAGAACCTTTCAAGCCATTGGAGATATAGCCTTTGCTTATGCTTACTCCACTGTGCTCATCGAAATTCAGGCAAGTCCTCACACCATTAATTTATATATTACTATTTGAAAAGTTACATGGTTTTTTTGAGTTCTAAAGAAAGATGAAAAGAATAGTAAAGAAAATGGTAAATATTAGTATAAGAAACCCAACTAGGCATCATGTCAATTTGATAGCTTGCCGACATTTTAGTTGAATTGGTACATAATAATACATATAATGAATCAAAAAAATACAAAACACTGAGACCCCAGATGTACAACTGATTTTGTGAAGTTTGTCATGGCATGTAGTGATAAGATCATGCATCTACCAAATATACAACCATCTATTTTTCTGTACAGCTCACTTGTATACTATGATCATATATCCTTTGATTTTTCTTCCAAACCAAATTAATTACAGGGCTCATTCAATTCCTTTCTAAAAACATTAATCCTTATTATCCTATATATATATATGAACTAATGCTAATTTTTAATTTTGGGGAATCATAAACTGGTTCCAATAGAATTTGAACAGCACGTGACGGTACTGCCACATGGGCATATAAGTTATGAATGTGGGTATTTTCTTATAAATACAGTGTGTATTCCTCTTTTCGATTTAAAAATTGGATATATCTCCATTTGCTTCATCTTTGTTTTAAGGTTGGCATCCTACTTTGCCTTTGTATAGTGGAGGTCACTGTTGAGATTAAAACGGACCACATTAAGTATTTCTGTATTTAATTTGTCATATATGATCTGAAAGCTCTCCATCCTTTAGGAAATCAATCATGCACGTAGATCTGGTTAATGTCATTTGTGGTATCTGTTCTTACACGTATGACATCTAGCTCTACTTACTATCTGTGTTACATCTCAAACACTATCATCACCAAAGCACACACAAAGTGTGTTCATCACAAAATAAGAAAAATATTAACTACTATGAACGAGCATGAACGTTGAATGTGCATGGCTTTACATTTTTTTTTTGGCTTTACAAACTACGTTTTAACTGATATACTATTATATATGGACTGAGCACAATTATTTGGTTTCTCATTTTTAGGATTTTAGTATGGAAAACTCAATATTAGGTTGCAGAAACTTAAGAGGCGTAATTAGTATAATCATGGCTCATTTAGTCTTTTAGGGATTACTTTGAGTCATACGAGATGAACAGATAAAACTAATTTAAGCTTATCTATCTATTATTTTGATGAATTAATTAATTGTGAACTTGTTTGACTTCTTATCCTTCAAATACTCAAATTCTATATTGTATCAATTTATATATCACTAAAAATAAATGCCCTTTTTGGGATGTTTCAAGATATAGTCAATTTTCTTAATTTGAATTATCTTAAACTTTCTCAGCTCTCAAGAACATAAACAAAAAGCTAAAAAATTAAAATATTAAGGGTTAAGTACCATTTTCCCCCTATCGATGGCGTCCCTATCGTGTACAGCACCCTAAAGTCAGGGTTGGCGCTGTTTACTACCTCAACGTGGCAAAATCGCACCAAACACCCCCCGCCACTTAACGGAGCTTAACACCGTTAGTAAAAATATTTTTTTTTATTATTAATTAAAGTGGGCCCCAAAATCGCACTCCAACGTGATTTTCTCTCACTACACTACTACCCATCGGAAACTCACACGCACACTCATATCAGACGACGCCACCGCCTCTGAAACTCCGGAAACTGCATCGTCGTCTCCTCCCTCTTAAGCGCCCTAGTCCCCAACCCCCAGACACCACTCCAGCAAACGCGCCCTCGCGCTGCCTTTGCTAACCTACCCCCAATTCTAGCCAGCCCTTCTCCAAATCCCAGCGAGAACGGTTTGTCGCCGGGGAAGGAGAGGCGGCGGACCTTGCGTCCGTGAGTCGGCGGATTTTGGTGTTGTTTGTCGTGTTGTCGTGTGTGTGCTGAGGGAAGAGAGAGACAGCCTTTACAACCATGAGTTTTCGGACCGAGTGTGGGTATCTAGAGGCGAGGCAGAGCTGTGGCGGTGGCGTCTGCCCAGATCTAAGAGGACAGGGGCCGAGGGAGGTCAGGCGGCGTGAAGGCGCATTCGCCGGAGTCGAGCGGCGTCAATGTGTTGCATTAAAAAAACCAGCGATGTGATAGAGTTTTTCTGAAATTGGAGGTTTTGGGGGAGAAATCTGTATGACTTGAAGAAGACCGGCGATGGTTATGGAGGAATTTGGTGGCCTGAAATGGTGATGGAAGAAGACCAGCGATGGTGATGGAGGAATTTGGTGAGATCGGCATTTGCTTCGCTGGAACTCAAGGAAGAGGGAGACAATGGTTGTGGGCCGGAGAAGAGGCACGTGACGGCGGGGACAGCCTCACCGACGGAGGCAGCCACATCGACGGCGGCAAATAGAAGGCGGCGGCAGAAACAGTGGACGAAGGGGAGAGATAGTTGGGCCCACCTGAATTAAAAAAAAAAAAAAAATTCCTAACGGTGTTAAGCTCCGTTAAGTGGCAGGGGGGTATTTGGTGCGATTTTGCCACGTTGATGTAGTAAACATCGCCAACCCTGACTTTAGGGTGCTGTACGCGATAGGGACGCCATTGATAGGGGGGGAAATGGTATTTAACCCAAATATTAAATATGTAGAAATTTTAATTTGTCATATCTTGTTTATTTTAAATTCATTATCTTCACTTAACATGTATCAAATTAAATGTCTCTACATGATCTATTGTTTTAACCTAGATAAAATTACAAGAAAGTCAAAGAAAAAAATTGTACAAATGAATGAGAGAAAATTGAAAATAGTTGTGAAAAAAACAAGTTGCATTATTTAAAATCCCGGAGAAAATCGAAATTTGAAGTAAAGAGAAATAATGCGATTACTAATTTTGATATAAATAAAAAATTTGGGATGGGATCCGTTGGATTTGAGTAAAAGAAGGGAAATGTACAGGACACGTTGAAGTCAAAGCCAGCAGAGAATAAAGTAATGAAGAAGGCTTCATTTATAGGAGTAACAGCCACAACTATATTCTACATGCTCTGCGGCTGCGTAGGTTATGCTGCTTTCGGAAACAAAGCTCCTGGAAATTTCCTCACTGGATTTGGATTTTATGAACCATTCTGGCTCATCGATTTTGCCAATGTTTGCATTGCCATTCACCTCATTGGTGCCTACCAGGTACTCATATAATTTCATGCATTCCTTCATTCAAGCATAGGAGAGGAGAGGATCCTAATTATACATTACTGCAGGTTTTCGCGCAGCCCATTTTCGGGTTCGTGGAGAAGTGCAGCAGAGAGAGATGGCCGGACAGCAAATTCATACACGCGGAGCACATGCCCTTCATGGGGGGGCCCCACGGCCTCAACATGTTCCGCCTGGTGTGGCGGACTGCCTACGTGGTGGTGACGGCGGTGGTGGCCATGATCTTCCCTTTCTTCAACGACTTCTTGGGCCTCATCGGGGCCGCCTCCTTCTACCCCTTGACCGTCTATTTCCCCATAGAGATGCACATCGCGCAGGCCAAGCTCCCCAAATACTCCTTCTCTTGGCTGTGGCTCAAGATACTCAGCTGGACTTGCCTCGTCGTCTCCCTCATCGCCGCCGCCGGATCCATCCAAGGCCTCGCCTCTGATGTCAAGACCTACAAGCCCTTCAAAACTCAATGACTTCTCTCACCGCAACTTCTCTTCTTTCCATTCTATAATCTCATTCCATCCAAAAAGACTACAACTGTAATTACCAATAAATGTTTTTTAAAACTGGTAGCGCTGCTACTATATTACAAATTTCTGTTTTTATTTGTATGACAAATGTTTGTTTGAAAATGTTCGTTAGAGGTGTTTTTTATTTTTTTTGTTTGACAATAGTTTTACAAGAGGCTGTTTGGCTAAGCTTATTTTAGAGCTTATATGATGTAATGTTTGAAAATTTATAAATTGTCAAAGTATTTTATTATTAATTAAACTTATAAGTTTAGAGAGATAATTTTGAGTTAAAGAAAAAACGTTCTACTTAAACAGAAAAAATTGAAGAAAAATGGAATTTAATATATTAAGAAATCTTACTAAGATTTTTTTTGGAATAATAAGATTATTATAGAATAATAAGTTAGATAATTTCTTAGGAACTTATAAGTTATTGGAGCTTATTTTTATGCGTTTACTTTGGTTGTAAAATTTTCATTGGAAAATGATGGAGATGAGAAAATATTATATTTTTCTCTTTTTTTTTTTAATCATATGTTTACTAGAGATGAAAAGATGAGAAAATGTTTGAAAATATTAATTTTCACACCTTTATCCTAAGATAATATTATCAAACATTGGAGAAAATGATTGAAAAAGAGCTATACTTGAGAAAAAATATTTCACGTTGTCCGGATTTTTTTTTCATCATAATAAATATGTGAAAATGATGAAAAATGGGTGAAACATGTTTTTTCTCTCATTTTTCATCAAAGTAAACACATAACTTTTTACATAACTATAAGCTTTTAAACAATTTATAATCTAGCTAGTACATTTTAAAGAGCCAAACACCCTCTTTGTAATAATACGAAAAAATAACCATTTTGCAGACTCATTTTTATTAAACACATTTTAAATAATTTTTCTAGCCACCTTTATGGTGAATATTCAAAATTTCCCTCTGGGTTAATTAAAAGATAAATCATGGGTAAATTTTAAAACAATTACTACTTCCCTATGAATATAAGTGCTCAACTCATTACTCACTACTCAAAAAGTCAAAATCCATAGTGAAAGAAACTTGACAAAAGCTAATGAGGAAATAATTAATTAATTACAAGCTCATAGCTGAATCTTGAAAGCTGTTTTTTTTTTTTTTCATTTTATTTTCGGCCGGATCGATGATAATCCACATTACAAGCATGTAAACTTATATACCAACCAACCGATGATTCTAGATCAAAACAAACTAAACCAGATACGCCCCAACTTACGAAAATGCTACTCCCTCCGCCCCAATTCAATAGGTCACAATCCTTATTCGAACATCTCAATTCAATAGGTCATTTTCAAAAATGAAAAATCAACACATAACAAATACTCTCATATAACCCATTATTTACACCAAATGTCATTGTAACTTCACACATAATTATATTTTCTTCATTTCTCTTTCCTACTTTTTGGACACATATATCTTCAACAAAAGTTACTTTCTATCTCCTATTTTATTATAAACTATTTGTTTCTTAATATTCGTATCCAAAGCTTGTGACTTATTGAATCGGGACGGAGGGAGTATAATAATACTAAATAACTCAATATAAATTTACAAATAAATCAATTAACGCATGAATAGTCGTAGGGTTGAAATACAGTGAGAATGTTACTTCATCCGTCCCAACGAAAGCTGTGCGTATTCCTTTTTGAGCCGTTCCAACGAAAGTGGTGCATTTCTTTTTTTGGTAATAATTTTACACTACAAACAATGTGGCCCCACACACCTTTACACACTTTTACACTACAATCTTACTTTCCTTAAATCCCGTGCCAAAAATAAGTGCACTGCTTTCGTTGGTACGGAGGGAACATTTTTTGTGAAAAATAAAATTAACGGACAAAATCAATATAAATTTATAAATAAATCAATGTAACACACGAATAGACATATAGACGTATAACATTTAATGTGGTGAAATTTTCATCCCCTCCAAGATTCGAACCCATGTGAGAATGACTATTTATATGTTACATATTCGTAAATTTTATTGACTTTTTCGTTATTCTCATTTCACACTATCAATTCGAATAAATATCAATTATAATATATGAAATTTCATGTTTATTCTCATCTCTCATCGCATTTAGTTATTGGGGTATTGGCCTGTAAATACTCGAACTTTTTCCATTTTTTGGTTTTGTGCCACAACTTTAAAATGTGTCTATAAATGCCTGAACTTTGTATTCTTTCTGATTTTGCACCCGATGAATTTCCTTAAATCATTGCCGACATGACAACCGGATTGACATCTCAAATCATACAATTACATGTTCTAGATCTCACATTGACAATAAAATCATCTGCTTCATTATGCACTTCAAACTTTTCTCTCAATTCGGCTGTCATGTCGGCAATGATTTGAGGGTAAAAGTTCATCGGGTGCAAAATAAAAAAGAATACAAAGTTCAGGTATTTAATTATAAGCTAATTTTAAAATTAGGATGTAAAGAAAATAGAAAAACTTTGAGTATTTATAGGCCATGCAATACCCCTTAATTATTTATTCTCACTAGTAACACATGTCTTCATATTTCCGATAATCTGATATTTTCTTGTATTATTGCATCTCTTATTTAATTCAAAAAAATGTAATTAGCTTTACTAGTTGACACTCCTTCAAAACACTCAGTTGATCAAGTAGTTATAAATATACTCAGAGAACCTGCGACATCATACACAAAGTGATCTTTGGTTTGGTGGAGGAGATAGCTAGATATAAAATTCATAATATTGGAGGATGACGAGTGATAAATAATCATCTAAGGATGCATTATCTTTGGTTGTAAATTTACCATGGAAGAATGAGGAAGGAATAATATTATCCCTCCAAAAATAATCTGATAATATTATCCCTCTTATATAGTACACATGAGGAATGAGTAAGGGTCAAATGGGAAATGAGGGAAAAGAAAAAAAATACTTTAAAAAGAGTAAAATTTTGTTTATCACTTCTTTTTTCATGATAAATTTACAACTAAAGAGAACACATCCTAATTATACAAATCAAGTTATCCATCGCGATCAAGTTAAATTAATTTATCACTCATGCATGTCTTATCAGTCAAATCAAACACTTCTAAATTGTACAAGTGGAGAATAGAAAACCCTAGGTTCTAGCCACGAAGACAAACGAATCAACAAATTCCCACCACCCCTTCTTTTCTTTTTCTATTAAATTGACCCCCACCGAAACCGAAACCGAATCAGAAGACTTCAATAATTGGGAATGAGATTTTGTGTCCCACTTTCAATTTTATGTGTTTTCTTATTTATTTTTCTTCACTCTCAATCTTATATACTTTAGTTTAATTTTGTGATTATTAACTAGGGTTTATTCCATCAATCTAGGGTATATAATTATTTTTTATCATTTAATTTCACTTTTATTAGCTAATAATAGGTTGATAAATTCAAAATCACGGTATATACTTTTTAAAAAAATTAATTTTTTGAAATAAAAATTAAATATAATTTATAGTATTATAATAAAAAAAATTATAAAAAATATTTTTAAAATAATAGATATAAGCATGGAACACAGTGGTATACATAAAATTGTGGGACACTGAATTTCATCTCCAATAATTGAAGTATAAATATAGAGAGGATAATTATTTCCTTTTTTGGGTCAATACAAGAATATGCATGGATGTCACAGACCTTGCCAGAAATAAAGCAACAAATATACGTGGCCTAAATTCTCATGAATATGCAAACAAGATAGGAAAATGGGTGCATATGTGGGGGTGACTGTAAAGAGAGAATAGTGATATATATTTTTTGTAGTGATCCAAAACAAAAATAACAAATTAAAGAAAAGGCAAATTTAAAATATGAGGTCTTTAGGTTTAGTAGGGTCTGGCAATATTCCTTGAACATCTTTGGAAAACTTGCAGCAGTTGAATTTGCAAGGGTCTGCCTCAATGAGGTGCTGCGCGACTTCGTTCATGGTGGGGCGCAGCGCGGGAGCTCCGCACGTGCAACGCAGGGCGATGGTGAGGACTTTGAGCATGTCATCCTCGTACAACCCCGACACTCGCTTATCCACCACATCCGCCTTCCCACTCGCCCAAGACACAATGTTCTTGCCCTCACCAAACACCGCCTCCACCGGCTTTTTCCCCGTCACCAGCTCAAGTAGCACCACTCCGAAGCTGTACACATCACACTTGGTAGTCGCCCTTGAAGAATACGCGTATTCTATTGCACCATGCATGCATCCAAATTATATATAGGATATTGAGTATATATAATTAATTAAGATACGTATACGTACCTGGTGCTAAGTAACCATAAGTTCCTGCAATAACAGTCGTGGTAGAATCCTTAGAGCCTCTTGCTTGAAGGATCTTTGCAATTCCGAAATCAGCAAGTTTGGCTTCATAATTGACATCCAAGAGTATATTAGTGGACTTGATGTCTCTATGAATGATGGGAGGCATGAGATGGTGGTGTAGGTAGGCCAATCCCTGGGCGACCCCGACCGCGATCTGGTGTCGAATAGGCCAATCCAACACCACTTTCCCTCTGTGTATGGCATCCCACAGATTCCCATTGGGCATGTATTCATACACCAGCAAGCTGCAGTCGAGGCTCGACAAGTAGCTATACAGCTTCATGATGTTCTTGTGCCTTATGCTTCCCAGAGTCTCCACTTCTGTTACAAGCTCCTTCTCCATAACCACCTGCTCCTCCGAAGCTTTCCGGCTCCACAGCTTCTTCGCCGCCACAACTTCTCCACTGCTCAGCTCGATCTTGTACACCGTGCCTGAGCTCCCGTATCCCACGATGTTCTTCTCCACCATGGCGTCCGTGATCTCTCGTTGATCGAAGCTCAAACGGTGGAAGCTTTTCATGTCGTATGAGAAGCATGATGATGACAATGTGTGATCCTCAGTTTCCACAACCTTTCTCTCTTTCCCATACCATCTCTTTAAAACTAGGACCATCCCAAGAAGCGCGATTGCTAACATAAACAAAATAGCTGTTAACCAAACACATTTTGTGTTTTTCTTGCTATGGATTAATCTTTGGGAGCAGATGGAGAAATTCTGGGGTGATGATGAATGGATTTCTGCAGGTAGACAGAGGTTTGGATTGCCAACAAAGCTCTCCAACATACCTCCCTTTGTGAATGGGATTGGTATCACACCGGAGAGATGGTTGTTGGAAAAGTTCAAGGAAGTAGGCAATAATTTGCTCATGCTTTCTGGGATTTCACCAGTGAGGCAATTCTGTGAGAGATCAAGAGCGTTGAGAGACTTCAAGGAAGATAGGGATTCCGGTATGGAAGAATTGAGCTTGTTGCCGTGTAGCATCAAAATGTTGAGGCGTCTCAAGCTCCCAATCTGAGAAGGAATGGCGTCGGAGAGAAGATTGTTGCTGAGATCGATCTTGACAAGGCTTGTTGCGAGAGAGATCTCTGCAGGGATGGAACCCGAAATCCTATTCCCTTGCAAGAAGAGCTGCGACAAGTTCCTAGCATTTCCAATACTTGGTGATATGGAACCCACGAAATTATTATATCCCAAATCAATGATCCATGCAAGAGGCAGTGAGAATACCCCTTGTGGTATCTCGCCTCCTAGATTGTTATTACTAACTCGAAATCTTACAATGGACTTGCATTCTGCATAACTCTTGGGGATTTCTCCCGTGAATTTGTTCTGCAGCACCAGGAGGTAGTTCAATTTTCCCCCACTGCACAGCCCCTCCGGCAGCCTCCCGGAGAGCTCATTCTCCGCCAAGTCCAACGCAACCATGGCCGATGATCTCCCCAGATCTCTCGGGACTTCTCCGCTGAGGAGATTCTCGTACAGAGACAGCGTGTTTAAGCTCGTCGAATTCGCAATATCAGATGGGATTTCTCCTACAAGACTGTTGTTGTAGAGCTGGAACACTCTTAGTTTTGGAAGGCGACAAACGGAAGCCGGAATCCTGCCGCTCAGCTTGTTAACGGACATGTCTAAATCGACGAGCTGCGTGAGATTCCCAATCTCCACCGGAATCTCCCCTTCCAGCTCGTTGTAGTAGAGCTCGAGGTGCTGCAGATTCTGGAGCAGGCCGACTTCTTTTGGAAGGCGGCCGGCTAGATAGTTCCCGCTCAACTCGAGATCAATGAGGGAAGTGATGTTCCAAACTGAGGTCGGGATCTTCCCACGCAGCATGCACGTGGACAGAATCAAGGACTTGAGCTTTATCAGCTTAGCTATGGTCTCCGGCAGCTCCCACAAGTTGAAGAGAGGGTTCTCGTTGAAGTTGAGCACCTCAAGATTGGTGAGGTTGGTGAGTGAGAGAGGGAAATCGCCTGAGAAGAGGTTGTAGGAGAGATCAAGCACCCTCAACGAGCTCAACGGCGTGAAGTCGGGCAGATGTCCCGTGAGATACAACGAGCTGGCGTTGAGCTCTTCCAAGAAGGAGCAGTTGGCGATGAGAGGGAGCTCGCCATGGAAGTTGTTATGGCCGAGGCGGAGAAGGCGGAGCTTTGGAAGATAAGAGCATACTTGGGGGGGAAATGTCCCGGACAGTGACCAGCCGGAGATGTCGATTCCGACTATGTTTTGCTCGTCGTCGCAGGTGACGCCGGCGTAGTAGCAGTAGGTCTTCCCATTGGTGGAATCCCAGCTGGAGAGAGAGTTCCCCGAGGCGTAGTTGTTGATGAGATGGAAGAAATAGGTTTGGTTATTGGGGTTTGTTTGGAAAGAGGTGTAGGTTGAGAGCATGAGGAGGAGAAGGAGGAGGTGGTGTTTGGGAGCCATGGAGAGAAGATCTGAAATTGTTTGAGAGGATGGGAAGAGATTTATAGGTGGGGAGTGGTGCATGCATGATGGGGGGAAAAAGTAGGAGGTTTCTTGGTGATAAGTTGAGCAAAGTGAGATAGTGAAATGGATATGTATAACTTTATATTTTTGTAAAGTTTATACCTCATCATGGAATAAGATCATCATCACGGAGGCTTTTTATATCATTTCATACATCGGTATTTCTTGGCAATACTTAGTTGGTTAATGATATTCTATCCCTTCCTTGAACAAGCGAGTTAGACTTTTAAATTTAATCCTATGCAGTTGTGAATTCATTTCATGTCAATATAGTATATGATTGTGTGTGGTCGGATGAGATCCTTTGTTTCATACTTATTAACTTTTTAATGTTTTATTATTAATTTTACTGGAGTATTTGGTAATTAAGACTAGCCAGTAAGGTGCACATTTTTGTATATGCATGCATATTGGTCAAATTTAATCCATGAAGAATCCCTTAAGTATAAAGAATAAATACTTAAAGAATAAAGAATAGATCTAGACCTCCTAGATTTAGAGCCACATCAGATGGTTACTAAAATTTAGGATCTAAATTCAAAAACAAACTAAATATATTTAGAATTTGGTTTGATAATTACGGAAGGGTAATTAGGTAACCTCATTAAAATGAAAACCGCATCCCCTAATTTCACTCCACATTTCGCAGCCTACCATTCTCTGCAAAAAAGCACAATAGCTAAGGATTCTCTTTCATGTTTCCTTTGAATTATATAATATATTGAATATAATATACTTTATTTGGTGAAATATTTTTATTATTCATATTATGTGAGTAAAAATTGTATTCTGTTCACTGAAAATTTTGTTACGTTTATTGAAAAGTTGTGATTATTTCTTACGTATTATATTCCTAAATAATATTGTTATTCAGAACTGTGAAAATATTTAACATAAAATATTTCGAACAAGTGTTAAAAAATTATGAACATCTAAATAAAAACTAAAAAGGGTATATATATTGAAAAGTTGTGATTATTTCTTATGTATTACTCCCTCCGTCCCATTATTTATGGGACGTTGCTTTCCGGCACGGAGATTAAGGAGAGTTGAATTAATGGAAATTATATGTTCAGTGTTATTTTAATTAGGCACACACGCACACAGTCACACACTCACACACTCACACACACTCCATCTCTCTCGGCCCCTCTCTTTCGCCGGACCAGTACACGGCGGGTGGCGCCGGCGAACGCCGCCTTGTCGGCCCCTCTCCGTGCTTCCCCTGTCCTCTCTCTCCCTTCCCTCTCTCCCTTTCTCCATCTCTTTCTTCGTTTTGGCAGAAAAGGGAACGCCAGCGGATCTGCCGCCATGCCCTCACCGGCGTCGAGCAGTCACCAGATTCATAATTTAAATTACCAGATTCACCGGCGTCGAGCAGTCACCAGATTCACCAAATTACCAAACCAAAAAACAAGATCTAAATTCACCAAATTCACCAAAAAACAAGATCTAAATTCACCAAATTCACCGGCGTCGGAGCCCTAAATCCTTCGTCCTCCAGCGCCACCGGGCTCCGTCGTCGGCCAGCTCGATTCACCAGCAAAACCCACAAACCAAAAATCGAAACAAAAGCCACAAACAAAATCAAAACAAAACCCACAAAAATCGAAATTCAGTTATTGAAGACGAGACCTACACATCCCAAACCTACAAAAAAAATTCGAACTCCACCGCCGCTGCTTCGTCGCTGCTATTCACCGGTGAGATGAGGCGGTGGAGACATGGGGGAAAAGACAGTGGAGGCGTCGTGCAGAGGAGGGAGAAGGCGGCGTGCAGAGAGGGGGAGCCGGTGGAGACGTCGCACAGAGGAGCGAGAAGGTGGTGTGCAGAGGGGGGAGACGGGCACCGGCGTCGCACAGAGAGGCCGGCGGCCGGAACCCAAGAAAGCCGACGAGAGAGAGGAGGTTTCAGGTGGAACGTGAGAGAGAGAGGTTCAGATTTTGAAAACATTTTCAAGTCCCTAAACTCGTTTAAGAGTAATTAGCGAATATATTAATGCTTAAATGCCCCCTGATTTTTTCCAAAAAAGGAAATGTGCCATGTAGGTTGGGACAGCCCAAAAAGGAATACGTGTCATGAATAATGGGACGGAGGGAGTATGTTTTTATTTTAGCCTACCCATATATATATATATATATATATATATATATATATATATATATATATATATATATATATATATATATAAGGGGAGGGCTAGAATAAAAACACTCTTAAGTGTATAAAATATAAATGATTTTATGCCCTTAGATCATCAAGATCTACGGTTGATTCGTAACCCTGTTGGATGAATTCGTGGTCCTGAGTTCGAATCCCAAAGGTAGCAAAAAATTATTTTTCACAATTCGTAACCATGTTTGATGAATTCGTAACCCTATTGAATAAAATTCGTACATTAAAAAACGTTTATATTTATATTTTAAGAAGTGTTTTTACCGTAGCCCTCCCATATATATATATATATATATATATATATATATCATTCATATATAAATTACTAAAAACTAAAAAGGGTATAATAGATCAATTAAATTTTGTAAAATACGAATTTTTTTATAATAGGTATAGATTCGTTGTAAAAGTAAATAGTAATATTCTTATGTATATAATGATTCTAATTTATATATATCATTAATTAATAATCTTAAAAATATAATAAAAATGAGGAAAAAGGTAAGATAAATTAAAAATGAAATAAGGTGTGGAAAATGATAAGTGCGATAGAGTATCCATTTGGTGTCTTATTTCTAGCAGTACACTCGGTGACACAAGCACAACATGGATATTTTGGTATATCAATGTTGCAATTATAAAAAAACATAAAAATGTTTTCGTATATCAATATCGTTTCTTTTCCAGCTTACATTTATTATCTAGAAACTATATATGTTGTCGTGCACTGCGTTTGAGTAAAGACCTTTTATCTCATGAGATATAAAGCATTGAAAAAAAAAAGTAAGTTGTCGTGCAGTATCCAAATAGTCAGTCAATATGCTATCGTGGCTCGATCGCCACTTGACATATGCATGTTCAAATATTAATATAACAATATCATCAAATTATTTCTCACAGCCACAGGAGATCTCATCAAACCAGAACCATACAATCAACATGTTTGAGCACCTGGAAATACAGAAAATGATGAATATTTTGTGGAAGTGCAATGAATTCTTTTTTAGACAATTATTAAAATAAAGAGCGTGTATATGCCCATACCATTTATGAGCATTTCTTGTAAATATTACTTCACGTTACTACGTTAGTATCTTTTTATATTTTTAAAGCATCATAAATAAGTAATTTATACTCCATATTTGATGACTTCAGTCACAATCTATGAGGTATAAGAAAAAAAATTAAATTTATAAATTATAATGCTGAAGAGGACATAAATGGTGTGGCATATCAGTCTTACCTTCGCCAAAAAGATTAGCCCAATTTGCTACACAAAATTATTATGTACTCATAGCTTCTAACTATTTTGTTTTAGGGTACAGTAGCAAAGATTCTCATTTAAAGAGTCGAAGTGTCACTCCCTTAAAACGAAAAAAAGAAAAAACATCGAGAGAGAGAGAGAGTTGAAGTGCTTATACAATCTTTCTCAAAACTAATTGTTTTTTTCTATTTGTTAAAAAAGCAAATTAATCAAGCATTTGATGAAAAACTGTGGATTAGAGGTCAGAAAGAAGAAGCTGGATTAGAGGTCAATGTGTAGGAGAAACTGTACGTACAAGAAATTAAACAGCTCAAGCTAGGAGGAGATTCCTAATTCTTGCAAACATATGTCTAAACATCTAAACATAATAACTCTTGCCTTGAAGCATCTACACTAATAAAGACCAATAAACATATATACAGAGCAGAAGCCACGGCTCCGTGCATCTACGATTTCCGGCGGCAGCTGCCGTGAGAATCCGACCATTTGGCTCCACATCTGTAGCAGAACTCGTATTTGCACCTACAAGTAATGTGCACGCAGCCTTCTGTTTTCTCCACATACATCTTGCACTTGGGGCACTTCTGCCAGCTCTTCTTCTTCGCGAGTTCCTTCACTATCTTGTCCACTTTCCCTCCCTTCTTCGCATATAGCTTCTGGAACTCCTTGCACGTGAAATCCACGTGCCAAGGGACGCGACACTGTGCACAGAACCACCTGCTGCACACCAGGCATCTTAGCTTCTCAAAGGCATCCCCATGATCATTCACGAGCAGAGCTGAGCAGTCACGGAAAGGGCAGTACAGTTTCTGAGATTCAGGGATGAGTGACATGCAGAGGGACTCGTCCCACTGAACAAGGGCTTCATCGGAAATCATTAGCCTACAAGCATCAAAGTCAAGTACAGCGTTGCAGCCTGGTGCAGGGCAGGCTATGTCTCTCACTTTATCTTGGATCTTTGCTACAACATGGCTGGTTGTGCATTCGTAACAGAAGGAGTGGTCACACGTCTCATTCGCGAACATCAGCCAGCTCTCTTTGTTTTCCAAACATATTCCACAGAAGCTTTGGTATGAATCCTCAGCAATCTCAGGCTTCGTCACTCCTTTGTAGACGTTAGGTTCTTGCACAGATGAAGATGGAATATTTTCCAACTCTGAAGTGAAAAATGAGGCTATCAGTGTTTCTTGGAACTGAAGTTCCTCAGCGTAATCAGCATCACCAATTGTCAATGCATCTTCGTAAGCAACATCTAGGCCTCTCGTGATTCCTCCAGAGTATGCTGAGATAGGAAACATATAGGGATCACCTCATTGTGTGAAAAAGAAACACTAATGCTTGAGCAAGTGGTAAAATACGAGTCTACTAACTCGCAAGCTAAGGTAAAACGAGAACCACCTGTAATGTATAGCAGGGGACCCTACATATAAATTTTCAACCAAAGAGAACGCACCCTTAGGGCCTGTTTGATATGGGTTTATAGGTAGGATAAATTAAATTAATACAGATTAGTGTGATGTTTGATATCATGTGCAGTTAATATGGTCAACTCCTACTTAATCCTACTTCTCCATGCTATTTTGTGGGATTAACCCATACTAATAATCCGCCCACCCCCCTCGGATAAATTTAATACTGAGAAGTTGGATAAAAATTCTGCTACCCTGTCTCACGCATATCGATGCAAATGCCCAAGTAATGGTGGACACACATGATATTTTTAAAATTATGTGAGGATAGTTTTGGTATTAGATAATATAATCCAACATAATCCTATGGATATCAAACATAATATAGGATTAAGTAGCCATGATATCAAACACCCATGAAATAATATAAATCCACACTAATCCACACTAATTTCTCAAGATAATTTTAATCCTAATCAATCATAAATTGCAAATCAAACGGCCCCTTAGTTTACATGCTTAAACCTTCATAAGCTGCCTCCTCTATCTCGTCATGGCACTCCGGGCAAACCTACTACGTAGTGTTACTCAACTAGCAAACGGGCTAGCCACAGATGGAAAAACTGATTGTTGTATGTGTAGAATACAAACGCATAAACACAGAAGACATCTATTGAAAGCATCCCGTGCTCAAACAAAGAAACACAAAACAAGAATCATTTGTAGTTTTAAACAAGCCTGATTAATGATAAACTCCCACATCAAAGGGAATTTCCCTTGCGATATAAGGTTCTCACACCTAATCATAGTGTTAGATATTAACTGGTGAGCTACATAGAACTAATCATGAGTTGCAAGTTTATTACAACTAATTGATAACATATCATCTCAATCACACTGAAAACTCCATCTACATAAAAACCATAAATCGAATCAAGAACAAATCAATTCATCGCCACAGCTTCAATAGGTAATAAACACACACATACAAAATGAAAAATGAAGCAATATCAGAAAATGCAGTGAATTCCCCAAAACTGTGAAAATGCAAAAAATTGGACCATGACCTAAAGATAATTAACGATTTAAATAATCACCACAAACATATCTAAATTTCTAAAACGTAATTAACTAACGGTCCAATTTCTTCTCAAAAATCATTTGCATGTGATTTCCTTCCATCAATATGAAATCAAAACATCGGCAAAAACTTTTACCGTTATCCACGATAGGGCCCACGCGTCTCTCCGGAGAGGGGGCGTTGACGAGGGGCGCCGAATCGGCGGCGCGAATGAAGGGTTTATTGATTTTTCTGAAGTAGAGAAATATCCATGCAGGCAGAGTGATTGCGAGAAAAGTGCCGGCGGAGTACATTACGAAGGAGACGATTGAAGAGCCGGAGTCCGACCGGAGAAAGGTGGAGAGGTGGTGGTATGTGGAAACAAAGGCTTCGAAAGTGGCCGGGATTAGGCCGGAAAATTTAAGGGCCGATGGCCACTTGAGTGTCACCGAAATCATAATCAGCGTTGGATGAGATGCAATTCCAGTGCAGCATTATTGGTGATAAATATAGTTTTGTATTCATTTTATTTAATAATCATTCGCACTAATATTCTACAGTCAACATACGTTGCGCGTATCACATATCTATCTATTTATAAATATATAATACTACTAATATCAGAACCGATCACCTACCCACCGTGGGCAAGCATAACGTGCCCACCATTGATGTGGCAATTTTAATTAGGAAAGATAATTAATAAATCTTACTCTAATTAAAATTATCTTACTATAATTATAATTGCCACATCATGGTGGGTACGTTATACATGCCCACGGTGGGTAGGTGATCGTTTCTGCTACTAATATATATGTGCAAGCTATAGTAACGATTCTCTATTCCATACAATTCGATTCTTAATTTTCTTAATTTTATTTTTTATCCTCTTAATTACAAATAGTATTATTTTCAATAATCTATCTATAATCAAATATATAATAGCAATATATGTTTAAGCTACAACAATGATTCTCTATCCTATCTCACAATCTCGTACGATTCTATTATTAATTTTCTAAATTTCATTTTTTGTCCTCTTAATTACAAATACTATTTTCAATAATTAATTTCATTCATACTATATTAATGATTTCTCTCTTCACTTTATGGAAACATATTTATTACAATTAGATTTTTGTATTATATAAATGATTCAATTTATAATTACTAGATTATATATATATACACACTGCGAAACACATCATAACCATTACATAATGTCAATATGCACAATTGCATATACATTAAGAATTGCACAGACATTATATTGTTGCACAGACGAGAAATTAGCGATGCAAAAAAAGAATTGTTGAATATACGATAAAAGTTTCATGTATAAAATATTAAAAATAATAATTAAAAAAACGATAAGTAATATAAATTCATAAATACCTTCAGTATTCATTGTATATAAATAATTATTTTCACTGACTTCGGTAAGAATTGATATTAAGCGTATGGAAAAATAATGAAGACTTAGAGAAAAAATAAGAGAATAGTAATGTTCAGAGTATTAAGAACAGAAAATAAAAAACCTAGAAAACCAGATGGAACGTGCAACATAAAGATCACTACTAATGAGGCGTGTTTAATTAATTAAGAATATTAGAAATTACTTAACTAACCTTTTAATTATTGAAAAGAGAAAAAAAGGTCCTATCTAATTAATCCCTACTAATGAGGCGTGCTTTTTAAGTGATTAATCTTAACCACTAGATCTAAATTTTAAAAGGCCAAGATTAGTTCCTAGTTCTCATTTTAATAGAGGTTTTTAGTAGAACATCTTCATATATATATATATATATGTGTGTGTGTGTGTGTGTATACATAGAAAGGGATAGTTAGTGTTTAATTAAATGTGGTCACATTCTTTTCGGCACGTAGATTAAGAAATGAATAATTAGTGTTTAATTAAATGTGGTCCATCAAAATTAATGAATTCTTCAACCTAAATTTATCTTCTTCGGCCTAACTTCACTGGCGATGGCAATGACGGCGATGCCGGCGCCGGCGGTCGTTGCTCGCCCCTCACCTTCACAGGCGAACCAACGGCAGGCGAGCTTTGGCGCCCATCAAAACCAGGCTCCGATTTTCAGCCAAAAACCAAAAAAAGGCTTTGATTTTCAACCAAAAACCAAATCAGGCTTCGCATCGTCGCATCACCTTCCTCACCCAAACCAAGCTTCGATTTTAAGCCAAAAACCAAAAAATGAAAGAGGCAACCCAATCAATACTCCTTCACTTACCCCCAAATCGTGGACCCAAGCTTCGATTTTCAGCTGCTCGCCCCAACTAGAGGCCTAGGCCCCCAAATCGATACCCCGCCGCTCGCCCTAATCGAAGCCCTAGGCCTCCAAATCGCGGCCCAAGCTTCCATCCCAACCTGCATCGCAACTCACCTTCCTCTCCGGCGACGGTGACGACATTATAGAGAGAGAGAGAGAGAGGATTGGGAAGGTAAGTTTAAATTAGAATCTTAATTAAATTTAATTTAATGGGTTTAATTAAATCAAATCTTTCCTATTTTAGAAAATGACCACTTTTAATGGGATAAACCAAAATGGAAAGGTGGCCACTTTTATTGGGACGAATGGAGTATATAATAGAAAAATAGATTAGTCCTATGTGGCAAGTTGGCAACACCAAACTTTTGCTTTTTTATTTACCTTAATTCTATAAGTATTTTCATATTTATTCATTCATAGTTTATTTAATAACAATTATACTTATTTTTGTCAAATCTAAAACCCCACATTGATTTTTTACAAAACTTCATCAAATAAAAAAAATATTATAATGAGAATATTTGTATGAGAATATGCATTCATATAGTCATATTGAGCAATGAAACTCAATTTTCGGTCAACCATCTAAAAAAACACAAATTATAGCCATTTTTTATGATTTCGATCCAAAATACCGTTGACCCTGCGGATCTTACTCTACCCAACCCAACCCACCCCGCGTGCAAACTCGAACCCAATCCGCCCTAATTAAGGACAAAACAGTCATAAAATGTAAAAAAAAAAAAAGGCCAAATTTTGTGCTTTTTTAGATGAGAGGTCTAATATTGAGTTTTATTGCTCATATGACTATCTCAAAAAGTTGACTCTATTTCTGTTCTCTCATTTAACAAGGAGTATATTTATTTGAGTAATTACCCTGTAAATACACAAACTTTGTTCACTTTCTAAAATTTAACATGAATTTTAGTTTTCATCCACAAATACATGAACTTAACGTTATTTTTTTTAGTCTGATTTTTAACACCGATAAAGATAAACTCTATTTACTGTTGACGTGGAGGCCGAACTACATGACGTGGATTACGGAATATGCACTTGAATAGAGTAGTTATATTTATTATTGGAGAGTGAATAACATATATGGCATTTCAGTCTTGACATCAACAGTAAATTAGAGTTTTTCTTTGTCGATGTCAAAAATTAGAAAAAATGCTAAATTTGTGTATTTGTAGGCAGAGAATAAAAATCATGTTAAATTTCAAAAAATGAATAAAATTTGTATATTTATAGGCTAATAACCCTATTTTTTTTTTATTGGAATGAATAATTTACCAATTTCAATTTTCAAGTAGTATTATTTGTATAGAATTTGTAGGCAGAAAATAAAAGTCATGTTAAAATTCTAAAAAATAAAACTATCTCTTTGGCCATCAAATTTCTATACAAAATTTCAATTTTCAAGTAGTATTGTTTGTATAGAAATTTGATGGCCAAAGAAATAGTTTTATTTTTTAGAATTTTAACATGACTTTTATACTTCATTTGTCCAAATTTTATATGTTTTTTTTTAAAAAATTTAAAATTGCATTCTTTTATATATAGAATTTTAAAAAAACATATAAAATTTGGGCAAATGAAGTATACGAAAAATATATAATATCTCCAATTCTTAATCATTTTATATATTGAATTTTATCAAATGAAAACTGGTATAAAAATGGTATTTCTATTCTCCACTTAACAAGGAAACCAATCATAATCATGCTATAGTTACTTCAAATATAATTTGGCTAATTAATTAATTGACCAAATAAATAATTATATTTTTTATTGTCAAATTAAATTTAGCCAATATTAATATTTAAGTAGTATTGTTTATACAGAAATTTGATGACCAAATAAATAGTTTTATTTTTTATAATACTTCTTTTTAATAAGGTAAAATAATGCAATTCTGAGATAAAAAAAATTACTTGACTTCTTTTTAAAAGAGATAAAAGAATATAATTTGAGATTTAAAAAAAAAAGAAAAACATAAAAATGAGACAAATGAAGTACTACATATTATCTCCACGTCCTAATTAATTTTTTTATATGAAATTTCATAAAAACGAAAACTTATATGAAAAAAATATATTTATATTCTCTCATGTAACAAGAAAATCAGGCATAATCATGCTACAATTACTTTAAATATTCAATAATTTTTCTTTCATTGTGTTGATTAAAATTTATTAATAATTCAACTAAATTCAAATGTCGCACTCTGTCAGCAAAAAAACAATTCACTTTTACTTTTAAGTATATTTTTTCTTGATTGTAGATTATTATTCATTACTTTGCTATGTTTATCCGCAATCTTATTCCTTAATTATGGGGGGGGGGGGGGGGGAATCAAGAAAAAAATATATGAGATATTAAATTTAGGGTTAATAGCCGGAAAATTCATGAGTTTTTTTTTCATTTTTTGGTTTATATCACAACCCTAAAATTTGACTTTCAAATATATTAATTTGTAATTGGTTTCAAAATTTTCCACAAATTACAAATTCGCTCAAATCAAATCTGATTTGGCAGGCGGAACGTCAACGTGGCAGCCGAAACGCTAATGTGGCAGTTGGAATCACCACACACACACACACACACCTTTCCCTCTCTCTCTCTCTCTCTCTCTCTCTCTCTCTCTCTCTCTCTCTCTCGGCTCCAACGCCACTTCTTCAGTCGGTAGCTTCACCGACCACCACCGTTGCCACTTCTCCAGAGTTGTATTTCCCTCACAATCCTTCCAATTCAAAACGCCACATAGAGCCTCCGCCTCTCACTCTCGTTCATCTCCTACGCCTCTCCCCCACCAACAAAGATCGAGAGGGGATTAGAGCTCAACTTTGGGTGAAGGCGGGGGTGGGGGGACAGTGGTGGCGACGGGGTCGGGGTAAGGGGAAAGGTTCGCCGTGCTGGAGAATTGCCGACAACGAGGGTGGGAAAGTGACAACGGCAGGGTGGCCGAACGGGGAGGGGGATGGTCTGTGGGGATGGGCGGGGAAGGGGGAAAGGTGACACATCAGTTTCTTAATTATTCTTAATTATTTTAGATTTTTTAATTTATATTTTATTCTTAATTATTTTTAATTAAATATAACTTGTTTTTAATTTTTAATAAGATGACGTCGTTTCGTCAAAGAAATAATTTTTAAATAACCTGAAATATGACATGGCATCGCCGGATGAGAACCAAAACGACGTCGTTTAGTTGGGGGCAAAATTATGTCGTTTTAAGCTCCAACCATGCCTCCTAGCCGGAAAACTGATGAGATGTCGCCGGGATCGCCCGCTTGGCGGTGGCAGCCTTGGGTGTACTGCTCGCCGGAGTCAGGGAAAGCCGGATTCAACAAGACAGAGAAGAGCTGACTCGATTTCGAAGGGAAAAGAAGACACTAGGGCACAAATTAGGGAGAGAAGACCTCGGGCACGAAGGAGAGTGGGGAACGTATGGAAACGCGGCGATGGCGCTGGAGTTCGAAGGCCGAGGCGGCAGCGGCGGCTTTGATGGAGAAGTTAGGGCACGAATTGGGAAGGGAAGAATTTATGTTCAATTTGTGAGGCTGAACACGATGAGAGCGGCGGCCGAGCGAGATCGGGTGGCGGCGCCGCGAATAAGGCGCAACCCTAGGCGGCGCAAACCCTAGGAGGTGCGAGGTCTGGAACAGTGTTCATGGAAAGTTTGGAAATGAACCCAAAGTTCATGATTTTTGGCGTAATTAATCCTTAATCTAATTTGGTCAAATGAAATTAATTAAAAAATAATTTATATTAAAATAATTTTATGTGTTATGATAATAGAAATAATATAAAATAATTATAAATGACGGTATAAAATTATTCTTGACGAATTTCGACGGATTTGAAGCTAGTATCAATGTTATGTATTGTTTCTAAATTTATATACAAACACTAAAATCATTATTAAAGTTAAGCGTCATTTTCTATTAGGATGTAAAAAGAAAATTTCTTCTAATGGCCTATTTGTAGTGAAAAAGTGCTTTTTACCTACTTTCACCTAAGTATAACTATTTTAGCAAAAGTTATCAATATAGTTAATAGGTCCCTTACTCTGATTGTTGTTATGGTCATGTGATCTTATCATCGTATATGTCCTTGTTAGAGGAAAAAGGGTCTTGTGACTTGTGAGGGCTAGCAGTATTTTGACGAAAAAATATGGGTGGGGGTTGGAAGTTAATAGGAGAGCTATAAAAATGAGTGAATTAATAAAATATGTATTTGGTTATTGTAAAAGTAATAAAATAGTTATTAAGATGAAAAGGGATAATAAAAAATAGTTATTCTTACAATTTTATTCTTGTTATTATGATAATTTGTAACCATAATGTTTTTTAGTTGTGTATTAACTATATTTTGCCTACAATTCATAATCATAAAATCTTATAATGGTGAATTAAGGACAAATAGTATTTCAAGAAAAATAGCTATTATTTTATTTCTTTCATCTTTATAGCTATTTTTTTTTGTTTTTATAACAGCAAAATGGATATTTTGATATCTTAACTCTACAAAAAAAAAAAAAAAAAAAAAAACTTTTATAGAGTCTTGTTTGAAAAAATCAATGATAAAGTCAATATTTAGAAAGTTAATTTAGGTTAATTTATGTCCCCTCGAGTTACCAAGATTACATCTGAAAATTCAGCGTAACACGTCGTTAGTTATACAGTTCTAATAATGTTGAATGTTATATTGGAAAAGCGTAAATTAGTTTATACTCGTTAGTTCTAATGTTTTAAATATTTATTTGTTACATGAATTTATATCAATTATGAAATCCGCTACAGATACACAAGCCTTTGCTTTCACAATAATGACATGTTACATTATTATTATGCAAACATATCATACCGATCGATAACTACATTTTTTTTTCCCTTTAGTTCGGAGAATAAAAATAACAGTGAGATTTGAACTCTAAATTTTATAGGATTCACAAACAGAAATTTTCACTGTTCAAATGTCCCATTGGGGACACCGATCCAAAACTAATTAAATACCAATAGTAAGATTTTGGTATAGTCAAATGTATATATATATATATATATATATTTTAGAAGTCAAATGTATTATTCCCCCATCCTCCATATTTATGCATATTTGTTCTTGTTGGTACATCCCAAATTTATACATACTTTATTTTTGGGCACTATTCACACATAATTTTTATAATTTTATCCTTTTAACTTACACACAATCTATTTAACAATACCCTCAATGTGGAACTCTTTTTCCATTATCAATACTTTAAACAATTTTTTATTAAAACTCGTGTCATGGTCAATCATACGTAATTACATATTTATAGAGGACCGGGGAAGGGGGGGTATATTTATGGTGTGCTCGATACACTATATAAGCTAAGATTGTTAAATAATCTTTGTTTAATTATATGGGCGTTTGTTAGTGATGAGTAAAAAAATATGCATCTCTTGAAGACCGAATGATTAAAGTCAATCCAACTGTAACAACTTTGTTGATAGCCTAGCAGCCCTGATTTCTCGGGATTCGACCCTATCTTATGACCATCACATATCCGATAAATGAAGATTATCACAAAGATATGGATAAACATGAGGAATTATAGTTCTATTATAAGTCTAAAAGAAGTCTTACTTTTACTAGAATTCTTAGTATTTTGCCTATAAATATGGGCATATATTCATTATTTAGCAACAACTCTGTAATTGTAAACTCCCACCACAAATAGTGAATTATTCCGACCGACCCTACGTGGATGTAGATCTAGATCGAACCACGTAATTTTTTGTGTTCTTTTAGTTTTCTGTTAGGGGCGATATTTTTAGGCACAACTGTTAGCACATACTCCCCCCGTCCACGATATTGTTTTCACTTTTCTCATTTTGATCCGTCCACAATATCATTTCCACTTTCATTTATAGCAGTATGGTCTACACACTCCACTCACAACAATAGTGGGACTCAAACTCCTCTTACAACAATATTCATTACTCTCAACTACTACCCACTATTTTCTTAAAATTACCCATTATTTTCTTAAAATCCGTGTCATTAATAAAATAAAAATAATATCGTGGACGGAGGGAGTATTAGTTAACAAATTGGACCATGATAGTTAAGGATCTTGCCTTATTCTACTATTTCACCTTTATAAAAATACTCCCTCCGTCCCCTGAAACTTGAACAATTTTTTTTCGGCATGAGGTTTAAGTAGTTAGTATTTTGTCATAAAGGGAAAGAGCTCATATAAGGAAAATGATAAAAATTTGCCATATAAGAAAAATGCTCAAGCTTCGCAGGACAATACAAAAAATAATACTGCTCAAACTTTGTGGGACGGAGGGAATAACTTCCTCCACATTCTCATACTATTATTTATACTAGGCTAGATAAATAACTAATCTCATCTTTTCTATATTACTTATCTTAATTTTATTAATCACATTATTTCTAAACATAGATACTAAACACATCCTTAAAGCTAACAAAATCCCGATACTAAAAAAGTTTACAATTTTATATAAAATGTAATCATCTTTCGAACGGTAAATCTAATCTTAGTTTATTTTTTCGTAGCGTGGATAGATTATCAAATTTTGAATAATTAATTGGTTCTGAAGTTCAAAACAAACACTTAGTTCAAAACAAACAATTGTTTAAGGTGGCTTAGATAATGACTTACCAAACTTATGACTGAAATTGAAAGATATGAATAAAAATTGTGTACTAATAGTTTTTTTAATCAAGTCACCTAAAGAATGTTTATAAATAAAAGCTACGGATGGCTTTGGAAAATATTATTCTCATGATAAAAGAACAATATTTTGGTCCACTAGACTTTTTGATGGTGGTTTTAAATTATGACCTCAAAAGTAAACTTGGTATGTCTTTGGCGTATGAAATAAGGCACGCAGACGAGCGAGCAAATTGACAGATAGTGATGCGTGTGAAATATGAATTGAGAGGGTATTTTAAGTTGGCCTAACCCCTAATAAGTTACAACCACCTACTCCAACTCCACTCATCTCATCTCCTATACGCACATTCGGATTCTTTTTTTGTTGCTCGATTTAATTCGATCAAGTGTTCTTTAACTTAATAAATAGTACTTCCTCCGTCCCTTGCATCTTGAGTCAATTTTTTTCTGCACGAGAATTAAGAAAATAATATTTAGTGTGTTAAGTGTGGTATATGAAAAAGTGAATAAAGAAATTTTTTTTCCATATAAGGAAATGACTCAAAATTCGTGGGACAGCCCAAAAAGAAAAGTGACTCAAGATTCGTGGGACGAATGGAGTAGTATTTTTTTTAACATATACCCATAGGTGTCAAATGAAAGGCCGGTCCTAACCTAACTCGGCCCAAAAGGATAAACAGAGCAAGTTGGCATGGGCCGCCCACTCGAAGAGGACTCAATTAGGTTTTTTGTTTAATTTAGAACTGGGCCGACCCTAAGCTTATTTGAAGCTCAACCTAGCCCAAGCCTGTTCAATCAAACTACTAATATTTTCTTAATTTTATTTATGTTTATGCTTCATAATCATGTAACAATCTAATGATTTTATTTTTGAAGGTTGAATCTTTAGTTTATGGAAATAATATGGTAATGCCTCAAGAAATAAAATAGTGTGTATGTAATTATAAAATACTTCCTTCGTCCACGAAAAAACTTCCTATATTTCTGTTTTGGGATGTCCACAAAAGAACTTCCTACCTATTTTTGGACTATACCCCACCACTTATAATTCTCTTACTTTTCACTTTTCACAACTCCCAATATTAATTATAACACCTTTTCACCACTCCCAATACACTCAACTACCTTTCATCCACTCTCAATACACTCAATAATATTTTTTCTTAAAACCCGTGCCACTCCCTCATAGGAAGTTCTTTCATTGACGGAGGGAGTACCACTTTTTGTAATCTAATATTTTTAAAGTAATGAAAAAATTAAAAAAAAAAATTACTCCCTCCTTCTTGAGCTTCAACAATTTCTTTTTGGCACAGATTTTAAGGAATTAGTATTTTGTGTGTTAAGTGTGGTGGATGAAAAAGTAGAAATGTGAATAAAGGGAAAAACTTTTGTCATAATATAAAAGTGCTCAAGCTTCGCGGGACAATCCGAAAAGGAATACTGCTCAAGTTTTGCATAGCGGATGGAGTATAAAGTGCAATATTATTTTATAAATATTAATTGTAATAATTATACGGTCGAGTAATTTTACGACAAACTGATACATATACTGGAAAATAAAAAATTATTATTGTATTTTAATAATGTTCAAGGATATGTAAACTTGTGTAATATATAATCTGAAAATATATATCATTTTCTTATTTATGTATTTACATATATGGGTATAGATTGAATCAATCAATCAACTACCAACACCTTTTCTAAATATTCATAACTCAGAGAAAGTAAGTAACATGTGTGATGAACTTTAAAAGAATCCTTAAGAACAACTGGAGAAGAAAACACTTTTTATTAATATTTGAGCATCTTTGTTATAGATGTTAGTGTGCGAGTCAATCAAGCGCTCAGCCACAAGCGAAATCAATTTCTCCCGAGAAATCTCGAATGCATTCACAAATGATAATTACGCCTTGACTTTATTAGTACTAGTACCCCGCCTGTGCGATGCACAGAGAACATCAAAATTAAAAGACATTACTTTTACGTCATCTCACACAATGCACGGGTCATGACATATCTTATAATTTATATGTATATATTAAAATATCATCATTTATGATTTAGATCAATTGATAACAAAACAATAATTCCTACTAATTTATATATTATTTTATTTTAAATAGTGTATGATAATAATATTATCACCTCAGTGAATATTATATTAAATTTAATGAGTATCTTATAACAATATTAAATTACTAAGAAAGTAGAATTATGATAACAATAACACAATTTGAAATTATTTTATATAAATCAATTATTGTATATATATACATACACACACACACACATATATATATATATATATATTACAGACTTTACAATATAGTCTATTTTATATCTAATTAACAATAAAATAATTACTCTATCATATCATTACTTCAACTCTATATCAAAATTTAACATGTCACTGAAAAAATTGAAAAAAAAAATGTAAATTATATTTTTCGTATATATGAATATCAATGTAAAATTAAATTTAATTGATAAAAGATAATAGCAAATGTGTGTGTGTGTGTGTGTGTGTATATATATATATATATATAGGGTTGGGATCTATGAAGAAGTAACTATATTTCGTTCTGAATAAGTCAATAAATTTAACGAATAAATCACGCGACCGCACGAATAGTTATTTTACTGAATAAACACGTACATTTTGCGTTCATGCGTTCACGTGATTTATTCAGTAAATGTATTGAGTTATTCAGCCTTCGTTGTTTCCTTCTACATTTAGCATTCTTTATTGATCCATTCCCTATATATATATATATATATATATATATATATATATATATATTATTTTATAGCATATGCTATAATAATTATTTTTTGACGCATGCATTTGTTATAATTACTTTGAATATTGTTTGATTTCATTAGAAAATTGACAACATGATTAAGCTACAATGTAACTAATTTTTCTTCTTTCGTTTATCGATAATTTGTCGTCTTGCCTTTATTTAGTACATTGGCAAATGCAAAATTTGAGAATAAAAATATTTATGAATAATTTTATCATCTATCTCTTATATTTAATTTGATATATATATATATATATATATATATATATATATATATATATATTATTTTTGATCTATGGAGGTGGGGAACTGAAACTAGAGGGTTTCACCGACTCTAGTTTTCAGTCTGATAAAGATGACTCCAAATCTATGTCAGGGTTTATATTCACTTTAAATGGTGGAGCAATTTGTTGGAAAAGTTCTAAACAAGAAACAGTTGCTGATTCCACCACAGAAGCTGAATATATTGCTGCATCAGATGCTGCAAAAGAAGCTGTTTGGATAAGGAATTTCATTCAAGAGTTGGGTGTCGTTCCTTCAGCTGTTGATCCAGTACCTATATACTGTGATAACAATGGAGCTATTGCGCAAGCTAAAGAACCAAGATCTCATCAAAGATCCAAACACATTATGCGAAGATACCACTTGATTCGAGAAATCATTGGTAGAGGTGATGTCGTTGTGGAGCGAGTTGCTTCAGCAGAAAATGTAGCAGATCCACTTACTAAACCGTTGTCACAAAAGGTATTCGAAGGACATCTTGTGAAGATGGGTCTAAGATACGCGGGTGATTGGTGCTAGGGCGAGTGGGAGATTGAAAGAGTTACACCCAGCGCACCAATTAGATTGGTCATTTTATTTATATGTAAATTCAATCTCATTGGAATTTATATTAATAAAGGCATTTATTTATCTAATGTATTTGTTTTTAATAACTTATGCGATTTAGATGAAATCCTTAGACCATAAAGAGTTATAAGATATGATCACGCATATGATGGTGATTATGAAATATGTCTTTAAAGCTTTGGTCTTAAAATAGTTCCGAGTGAAATAACTATTCAAGAAAAGGATATTGAATTGTTGGAAATAGCTCGCATATATGATACACACTCATAAGATGAGAATGTTGCGTTTCATCAACATTAACGTAGTTGACGTAAGTGTATATATGTGGGTGCTTGTTGGAGAACAAGTACACCGAACTGACCCGATAGAAATTCTTATATGGAATTCGTTTTATCGAAATAAGAATTACTATATTATGATAGTATACGATTAGTCCTTTGACTTGAGACACCATAGCAATCTTGTATTAGTTCTATTTCATTTTGATATATTTTCTGATTGCTAGTCAATCACTAAAGATTTTATGTTGGATGAAATATGAACTTATATGGAGATTAATGAGTGGTCAATAAAGAATCTATTACTTGTGAGACAAGAGAATTTCCTATAGTTTTCATTGTTCATAACTTGAAGACCTTGGCCAGGGCATAATGAATTATGATTCATTAAAGAGTTATTGAATTCAATTGAAAATATGATTATTGGATTATTTTGAGTTTTTGATTTAATTCCATACTCAATATCCAATTGGAAAATTAGATGATAGAAGGATTGTACGTGTATGACGATTCATAATCAAAATAGGTTTACTCGCTATTTCACATAGTGCTAGATGACCATGCTACTTGCTAGATGTTCCCATGGTTTATAGGTTCTTGAAATTAAATAGTTAATTTCAAGTGAATTAATTTATCGGATAAATTAATTAAGTTGTAAAGTGTTACAAGCCTGTTACTGGTGCTAGTTGTGAACCTAAGAGGGTCACACACAATTTAGTAGAACGTGTCAGATTGAATCGATTTAATAGTTAAATCCAATTAATTAAATTGAGACTTGTTCTAAATTAATGAGTCAATTTAGATATTCAATTAAATTAGTTTTATTGAATATAATCAGATTAACAAGTCTGATTCTATATTAAATTAATTGGATTAATTTAATTAGAGATAAAGTTAATTAGATTAATTTTAAATCTAATAAAAATCAGATATATATATATATATATATATATATGGATATATATATAGCTGTATCCGGATATAAGATATCTGGGTATTCTCCAGATTGGAGAAAAAGAAACGCCGCGTCTATTGAGTAGACGTAACTATAGAAATAAATTAATTCTATAATTAAGGCAGTTAATTATAGGGTTAATTGGATCGTTTCTCTACAGAGTTAAAAACGATTCTACAGATTTATTTTTCTCTCACTTTTTGGCTGCTCGGTCTCTCGCCTTCTCTGAGCGACGCTTTCTGATTTTTCAACACAAGAGTGCTTAGTTTTGCTAGCGAAGAACTAATCACTTGACACGGTCGCTAAAGTGTGGACTTGATAGAGGGGATACGCTTGGATCCCTGCGAGCAACCGATTGCTTCCAATCCCGACATCAACCGGAGTGCGAAAAGGTATGAGATTCTTTTCTCACTCGTTCATCATGTTAACGTGAAGTCGTTAATGTCGTTGGAATGAAATAATAGTTATTTCATTTATAATTTCGAAAAAAATTATTTCCGCTGCGTTTTTCGACCCGATCCCAACAGTGATATATATATATATATATATATATATATATATATATATATATATATATATATAGGGTTGGGCTAGGGTGAAAACACCCTCAAGTGTTTATAATAGGAATACATATTGACCATAGATCTTTTAAATCATACGGTCAAGATTTAACTTTTAATTATGGATTGGTTCAAATTAATTTAATGTGTGAATCGTACTTAAAAGGAGCATAAGGGTATGTTTGTAAAAATAAAAATCGGCTGCTTATCTTCACCTACATTCCTCCGAAAATAGAGCCCTATTTATTTGGAAATTAAATTTGCCTGCGAAGTGAAAGGGTTGGATTAGTTGAAACGTATCTTTGGTAATTAATGACATATCTAATCTAATTTCTGAAGAAATTCTAAACCACTATTTTGTAGTGTATGAATTAGAATCCTGAGGGTTTATTTTCTAATATTCTCACTTCATCACTTCCGGCGCTGCCAGAGGACGATTCATCCGAACTGGAAAAAAAAATTAAACCGGGCTAGAGTATTATTTATCTATAATGGCGATTACGAAGTCAAAGCGAACTGGTATGTAGATGATGATGGTGTGCTTTTTTATTTATTTTAATTAAATTTTTGGTGCTGTTTTGCTTGACCAAAAACCGAAATGGGGTTGAATGTTCGATTCGTCCATGGGGTTGAATGTTCGATTCTTGTATTTGTTGGAAAAACGACGACATCGAGGATTCAGTAGTGATAGGTGTGTATCGAAAAAGTTTCTTTATTTAATGGGATAAACCTCAATATATATGTTCTATAGAAGCATGATATGTGATCTGTCATTGTCGCTATATCGAATTGGATTTTATGTGTTCCAAACTCTGTGGTCCCCCACCATTTTTATATTTTTCAAAACGTTTTGTAGATTTAATAGCTTTTTTGTTGGTGAACCCTAGTTTTTTTTTTTTGGCCTTTTTAAGATTGTCAGATATCTTATGGTTGACAACAGTAAACTATTGTTGTTTTAATGTTTATCTTCATGGATCTGCCACTGCCGGTACATCAATTTTATTAGCACAAATATTTATGTATGAATCATTTTTGTTTCTTAATTTAATAAAGTTGGAATAAACCCAAAAAAACAGTTGGTCGTCCATGGTTTTTTAACTCTTTGTTGAATTGAAATATGCATAGGACACTGTAGCTCGAAGGACAAAGGGAAAGGGATTGCTACAGGCGAAGATGAAGATGATATTTTTCAAGGTTATGTGATTATTGTTTGTCTCTATCATATGGTTTTGTATGCGTGCTTCATGTAGTGGCTCATATGTATAATGAAAATGAGCAATGTGCATGAACCATATTTTGTTGTGCATGAGCAATGTGCATAAGTATGAATCAGTGTTCATGACTGCGTGAATCATATGACAATGCATACTATTATATAATTTAATTCATGCGTTTCTGTTATATACTACTAAATCTCTACATAAAAACTGCCGTTGGAATGCATATACCGTAGAAGTAAATGGGTTGGAGAAGAAGGGAGAAGGCTTATACTGTATGAATCAGCATTAATTCTTTGTTAAAGGAAGTTTTTTTAACTATGGAAGATTTTTGAAAAAACATGTTATATCTGGAACAAGTAGTCTGAGAATTCGTGATGTCTGTATGAATCATATTGCATTCCTAGTCATTTAAAAGAATTAACTAAGTTAAAACAGTAAAGTTGGCAAAGGTGGTAGCAAAAAACTTCATTACGTGTATTAAATTGCATTAAATAAAACAAGATGGGGGTAATATAGCGTTATATCCAATGGAAAATGAACTTTAGAATCTAGACATAAGGTTTGTAAGTCCAAAACTGTAAAGTTTAAAAAATGATAAAAAATCAAAAGCAATAGTAAAAAATCACTCCTCGTCGCTCTCTTCTTCGACAACCTTACCACAATTGCGGGAATCATGTCTAACTAGACGGCAACATTTCCTGCATCTTCTCTTTGGTTTTTTCGCCTTTTCAGCTGCTACCTCATAAGTTGACTTCAATCTCTTGCCACTTCCCTTAGTCTTCACGGCATCTGGTGGATGAACAGTTACAACTGAAGGGATCTTCGAACCATAAAATAATTCAAACATTTTTTGCTTTCCGCTCGTCGGAGACAAGCATTGTGCACCGTTTGAATTAATTTCTGCCCAACGTTTCAGTTCTGTTAAGAGTGAATCAGCTAGCTCGTCATTCCCTTCTGCAATGCCAATACAACGAAAAGCCTCTGCCATCAATGACTTGTTGCGTGACTTCATGTTGCTAGTTGATATAACTTCTGCACTAGCAGCCTTTAGCCATCGATGTACTATATATTTGGAAGGAATTAACTTCATTCCCACGTTTGGCATAACAACAAACATATGTCGACATATAAGACCAACCCTCACAAACTTTTTGCAGGAGCATGTAATGGTTTCTTCAGACGCTATATGCACAACCTTAAACACACCATTAGATCTGTCATCTACGGAGTACCATTGCTCGTCGTCGTCTGTCACCATTGACTTTATGCGGCATCTATCAATAGCCTCAATGATCTCCGTTTGAATATCCATAAACACATTCCTGGTGTATATAAGTGAGGCATGGTGTTCCAGTGGGGTGTGAGTCTTCAATTGGGGCACCGTTGTCTGATCTACAATGCACGCCTGTTTGTAATTATGCAGTTGTGCCTCCATAGCACTCTCAAAGTGAATGTAGAATGCAGCGAGATTGGAATTCCGATTCAAGTATCTCCGAAAAAAACTATTATTGCTTTCGGATAATGATGTCGTTCTAAACAAGCCGCTCATGCTCAAATCTCGAAAGTAGGCAGGTATCCAATACGAACGGAGTGAAAACATATCGGCAAGCCATGTGTTGTCAGTCAACTCATACTGATCTAATACTTCTGTCCATTTCCTTTCAAAATCAACTGGCTCATCCAATTCCGACCATACGACAAAATGTATCTCGCTTTTCAGTTCGGCATCTTCTTGTAAAGAATTCGGCAATTTCTGAGCAAGCTTCATCATGATATGCCACATACAGAACCTGTGTCTAGTGTTGGGCATTACATTTTCAACAGCAATTTTCAACGCTGGGTCTTGATCAGTTATAATCATTGCAGGAGCGGTTCCCATGCATTCAATAAACTGTTTTAAAATCCATGAGTATGAATTCACGTCCTCTCTGGTTAGTAACCCTGCTCCAAATGTAACACACCCACCATGATTATCCTTGCCGGTAAATGGAGCAAAAATCATGTCGTACCTATAACCATTGTAAACGTTATAATACACATGTAAGTTGAATTGCACAATTTTTTAAAAAATTTATACGTGTACAGAATATTTGATTACCTGTTCGTTTTATACGTGGCATTAAAGGACACCGCATCACCAAATAACGAGTAATTTTGAATAGCAACAGCATCACTCCAGAACAAACTCTTCACCTTGTGAGTTTCATCAACTAAATATTCACACTTGAAACATTCATCAGTTTCACGTTTACTTAGAAACCTGTCAAGTAGTAGTTGTGCATCAACACCATCCGCGTATGAATTCATGGTGTACGATAGGTTTTTAAAGTCCTTGCTGGTGCACCCCACTTCCTCAAAACTTCCAACCAGTTCTTTAAAAATACGAAATGCCCTCACTGGTCCAATATTGGACTTGGCACACTTCAGCATAATCATCTGATGTGACTCATCCATTTTGCGATTGAATTTCATAAGGTGACGAACATCTTCAGTTACGAGGGAATGATTGTGTAATTCAGAGAAGCTGGTGAAAACATAATAGCCATCATCATTAAGTGTTGTAGTGATACGAGCCTTACAGCCATTTCTGGTAGAGGGTTTCCGGCGTCGTATTTTCTTTTGAACACTTGATTCTGATATATCTTTCTTCGAGTCCGGCTTCACACCTTCTCTTCTGCAGATGAAGTATTGATACAATACTTGTCGATGTTTGCCTCTTTTCATACCCCCCTACGAGTATCGAAGCCCGCTGCATGTCCATACACAGAATAAAACTCATACGCTTCATCCAATGTCTTGAACACTTTACCCACGTATGGTTTCTTACTATCCTCACAAATTGGTAGGTACAAATGAGGACGTCGGAAATCAACATGATTATTTACATCATCTGAAAATTGTATAGAATAAAACTTAGTAAAATAGGTTTCTTATATAGTATTAATGAAATGCATTGTCAAATACAGTCAGATTTAATCCATAGACAAGTAATAATATGATATTGTTTCGCGTGAATCAATAGTATGAATTATAAAAGCAAGTGCATGAATCAGATTACAATTCAGACTATTGTAGAGTAAAACTTAGAAAAATAGGTTTCTTATATAGTATTAATGAAATGCATTGTCTAATACAGTCATATTTAATCCATAGACTGTAGACAAGTAATAACATGATATTGTTTCGCATGAATTAATAGTATGAATTGTAACAGTAAATGCATGAATCAGATTACAATTCAGATCATTATAAATCTCCACATATAAACTGAACGATCTACTCACAGAGTTAATGGTGACAGAAAATTAGGCAGCGAACTAGATATGCAATCAATAACTCTACTAAAAGAAAAAATGAAAGAAAATCAGCCACCGAATCGGACATAGATTGATGAATCGGACATAGAATGAATTGTAACATGAATCGGACATAGATTGATGATATACATACCACACGACCCCATAATGTTCTTGAAGCGTCGACTGCGTTTTCTGGAAATTGAGGTTTTGTGTTAATTCAATGTACAGAGGCTTCGTTTCTGGAAATTGAAGATTTCTCGAAAGAATAATTGATTAAGTGATAGCAGATTAGGTTAAGTGATAGAGTAATTCAGATTTGGTATGATATGGAAAGATCATGCAAATAAAAACCAAATCAATTCTACCGGTTTTACTAAATATGAAAATTACATGAATATCCTCATTCAATATAAACGTGTATAATGGGGCTGATAAAAGGGACGAAATCCAGCCATCAAATCTCTTAAAATCAATGGATGATATGTGATCCTATTTTAAACAAAAAAAACTGTTTTTATTTTAGCCCAACTCTCTCTCTCTCTCTCTCTATATATATATATATATATATATATATATATATAGAGAGAGAGAGATAGGTTCAATGAAAAAGGCCTAAATGTAAGAAAGAAGAGAGAAGTAATCTCATTCGTTGATCTTATCTAATCTAACGGACATGATTTATTCACGCCATGTTCAACGGATTTTTTCGTTGAACATTCGTGAATATATACAATATTTTTGGGGGTTCTGGGTTTCGACCCCCCATATGTTCAACGAAAAAATCCGTTGAACATGGCGTGAATAAATCATGTCCGTTAGATTAGATAAGATCAACGGATTAGATTACTTCTCTCTTCTTTCTTACATTTAGGCCTTCTTCATTGAACTTTGAACTTTATATATATATATATATATATATATATATTATTGATCAAACTACATGATTATTAGAAAGAAAGAAAAAACACGAAAAGAAATTGAAAATGAATAATATTGGGCTCATTTTGACATGCAGGAATATCTAAAATGTGGAAAGAGATATGAAATGATTTTGCAATAAGAATAGTGGCGAATAAAAGATTAAAATTTGAAAAAGGACGGTAATTTTTTACCATTAAAGTCCTCTATATATAGTACTCCCTCCGTCCCAATATTCAAGTCCCCTATTCCTTTTTGGGCCGTCCCATGTAACAAGTCCCCTTTCCTTTTTTGGCATTAATTAGGACTCAATTAAGCATTTAATTAAAGTCTCTCTCCTCCCCACCAACCAACCCACCTGCTTCTCTCTCTCTCTCTCTATCTATCTCTCTCTCGTCTCAACCCCACCCACCATCCTCTTCCACCGCTTCCCTCCTCTCACCGCCACCACTGCGCCGGGCTCCAACACCTCCTCGCCACCGTTCCTCTCACCCCTCCACCTTCCACCGCCTCCAACACCTCCTGCTCCGCCTCGCGTCTCCGCCGCCAACGCAAATCGCGCCGCCTCGCGCTTCCGTCTTCACCTACTCCAATGCCACCGCCGCTTCGCGCCTCCTCCTGCGCCGCCTTCCACCGCGGGCAGATCTGCTCAAATAAGTTAGGGATCTGCTCAGATCTGCGCCGCCTTCCGCCTTCCACCGCTTCGCGCCTCCCACTGCGCCGCCTTCCACCGCGAGCTCAATTTTATGATTTTGATTTTGAAGTTAGGATTATTGAATTATGATTTCGTCTATTGGAGTTGATTTTTTATTTTGATTTATGAAAGTGGGAGAAAGAGATTTTGCTAGATCTGGGAAATGATGTAGGTATTGCTATGGGTGTGTTCGTGTGTTCTGTGAGACCGCCGGAGGTGTTCTGTGAGACCGCCGGAGGTGTTCTGTGATTTCGTCTCTTCCACCGCTTCCCCTTTCCTTCCTTTTTAATTTTGCTATATTCCTTGTTGTATTAGTCAATTGAATTAGTAAATAAAATAACATTAAATAAAGCACTAATCATATGGTCCCTACTACTTTTACATTCACTTTAACTCTCTTAAATACCCGTGCCCAAAAGAAAGGGGACTTCATTAACGGGACGGAGGGAGTATAGAATAGAATATAGATACATGTTTAATTAATTTTTATAGTTATCTTTTAAGTTGGTCAATATTGTGGGTTAGTGGGATGTAGTTAATTATATGTGAGTGTTAAATAACTAGTAAGATTCACTTAAAATTTTGGTGCTAAATATTTTTCCGTTAAATTGGTTCTTTATATAAAGATATAGACGTAGTTTAGCGAGTAATGTGTTGAATCTGAGCCTAGATATTCCAGAGATTTCCCAGGAGATGTGGCTGGGTGGTTGATTAACATCGATAACAAAGACGCTGAAATATTAATAAAAAATTGTTTTATTCTTAAAGATTCTTCTAAACTCATTACACATGTTACTTACTTTTTCTTGAGTTATGAATATTTAGGATAGGTGTTGATAGTTGATTCACCACTATCCAATTTCAAATTCCAAGAGTAGTTGACAAGAAGAAAATGACAAAAATTAAATTTATAAATGGGAACTGAAGTCTATTGTCCAATTCCAAACGTAATTGACAAGAAAAAATGACAAAATTTAAATTTATAAATTATAGGTATTGTATATTATTTTAATATAAAAATAAATAATACTCACTTCGTCCCAAAAGAGTGCGCAAACTTTTTCTAGCACATATTTTAAGAATGTAAGTTGAGCGTGTTGTGAGAGGAGAAATATGCACACATTAATGATCAATCTTATAGCAAATCAATACCAATCAATTAATAAACTGTTAAATATATAAAAATAATAATAATAATAATAAATCATGATACCAATAAGGATTGTTATGCATCTATACATTCTACATCATAGTAAAAATTGTCACCAAAATAACTAATTTTGGTATATTATTTTTTTTTTTGGGGAGGGGGTAATTTGATCATATGTATATAATATATATGTTCAAAACTTAAGTATTCTCCCATTTTAAGCATACGAGCAAAGAAAAAGTTATATGCAATAACAATATATGAACAAACCATCTTTCACACAAACCAATATCCAAAACCTCAAAAAAAAAAAAAAAAAAAAAAAACGCATTAGTAATCACACAAATTACAATCTCTATCAAATCTAATCAAGCAAAGCATACCTCATCCTAAATCACTAAACACCACCAAAAAAGGAAATTTCCAAAATCAAAATCTAGTGCTTCAGTATTTCATAGTCCTAATAGTAATAGCCAAATTAGTCCAATCTTATATTATATTATTTATATTTTAGCCATTTTTTTACTATAACTAATTAGTCAAGAATACAAACTATATATTTGTTATCATTTCAGATAATAGCTAAATTGATAATTTCATAAAGAGTTTCTAAATAGCTCAGATGATGGATTTTTATTTATTTATTTTAAATATGAGGCTATTTTATAGTACGTGACTTGTTTGTTCTATTAAAATAGTATTTTTGCAGTATAAACTTGCATTACACAATCAAATTTCCTAAATCACTATGAGAAAAACACAATCACTGAGTAACAAAGGAGAATCCAAACCAACATAAACCTGCATTACACAACATCACAAAAGAATCAAGTAACACCTCACACCATGAGCAACCCACTATTAAAACCAAGAAACACCACTTACAAACTCAAAGATGCAAACTTTGACATTACAAAATATAAATAAAGCTAAATACTGGTTGTGAGAAAAGCACGTACCTCAAAGGATCAAAATTATATATGACTACCATTAATAAATTTAATATAGTAGACATTTGTCATCGTTCTACACTTTTTGTTTCTATCATGCATCACCAAAAAGTTTTTTATCGCATAAACACTATCTTCTTTCAAGATATATTTGAACTTGGGGATCAACGTGCGATCAAGTGTAGCATGGATGCGGTCACCCTATATGAAAAAATACAACTAAATTAGAAAACATAATAATGTTGCAAGAATGCCTAAATACGTAATAGTTTAGTGAATAGAGATTTTTTACCTCACAATCATGAAAAATACACTCATAACTGATAAAATTGTTGGTGCTTAGAGAAATGATGAATATCAAAAGAAGAAGTGAGTATAAGTAAAAATTTCACATCAAAAATTAGTTTATATAGGCCACAGGGATACACATTTGATGAGAGATATTTATGAAACTTATATATTTAATATATTATATTGAATGAGATGCTTTGATAATGGAGTTGATTTTGGTTTGATGATAATAAAAAGTTGTTACATTTTTTGGAGATATATATGAAATGTTGCCAAATTACACATTTCACACTATCACCTCTCTCTCTTTTAGATCTGACGCCATGCATGCCTGAGATAGAGCTTCTTCTTCGTCTCCTTTGTTTAACTGTAAAGATGATACAAAAATCTCATTAATCATGCATACTAATCAATACCTTACTCTACTTATTTCATAATTTCGTTGATAGTTGATTGGTATATTGGTATTTTGATTTGTTAGACAAAACATAGAAACATAATCAATGTGGGTCATGATTTATGGAGATATGATTGGATGATCTATTGTGTCGTGTTTTGCATTAGTAAGATTATTATTATTATTATTATTATTATTATTATTATTATTATTATTATTATTATTATTATTATTATTATTATTATTATTATTATTATTATTATTATTTGTCATACTTTGCCAAAATCACAACAAAAAATTAACAGCCGCCTTATATAGCCCTTCTTTTATTTATCTCCAAAAGATTTAATTGAAAATAATTAGAAATCAATCTATGAAATAGCGTGTTAATCAAAAATAATTTACATGAGATATTGCTACGAGTTCGTAAAAAAAAATTTGATTCTCTTGAATTAAAAAACAACCTATAATCTAAAATTGCGTGTAAATAAAAAAGAATATTCACTTTTGCAAATGACTACAAGATCCCTTGCAATTTATATGTATTTATATTCTAAATTTTATTTATTGGATGAATATTTTCGCAAAAGATTTAATTGAAATTAGTGATTTACAAATTTTTACATATAAATTTCATATATAGATGATGGGAATAAATGTCGTTCAATTAAATTAATGTAGATTTAATTACATTTAATTAAGAATATACATATATATATATATATATTCTTATCATCCTATAAATTAGTCAACTTTCTAAATATAGATCAACTTTCTAAAAATAAATTGAGTAAAAGGGCGGGAATTTTTTTTAGCTAGATGGACCAGCTTTTATATATGTATAGATTATTTATAGTGTTGTGTGTAAGGAAAACAAACCACAATTAATTAGTATTTATTGTAACTAAAAAAAATACAAATTTTAAAATAAAATTCATTAAAAATTACTCCTATTCATTTTATTAGTCATTTTAGCCTTTTCAATTATTTACATTTCACAAGTCATTTTGGCTTTCCAAATCAATTTTTTTCCTATATATTTAACTCTTTCATTAATTATTCAATGTAAATTGATTTCTAAATTATCATTGATTATCATTAAATAAGGTGATTTTGGATAAGTTTTTTGTTTATTAATATTTTTGTCAAAATTAGGAAGACTAAGGTCACGTTCATCTTAAATTATCATATTATGCAATATTATAAAGTTTAAATTTATTTAAGGCCACTATCTTAGGGTGGTTTGCAAAAATAGGTCAATATTTTTCGAACTTGCAAAAATAGGTTAGTTATTTTAATTTTTGATTTTCTTGGGGCATATATTTGGGAACAATTCGGCGTTTATAGGCCACATTTTTGGGTCAAAATATGGCCAAAAGAGCCTGATTGGGTTCAAATGTGGCTCACGAATGCCAAAATTTAAAATAACTGGCCTATTTTTGCAAACCAGCCTAATACCTTAAATAATTTTAAACTCCAATAGTATACAAGTGGCCATTATATCATGTTGTACTTCTTTATCCCAATAACACACTAATCCAGCTAAGTAATAACCCATATTATATTTTTTTTCCTTTAATAACGTAATTAGTTGGAGAGGCTATACCTTAGATGAGATTTATTGAAAAGATGCGATGAATCCAACACATTTATATCGTTGGTGCCCGACAAACCAAAATAATCATAACATGTGTGCGTGTGTTGGTCTAGTGATAGGAGGTTAATGCCTAATTAAGACCTGAGGTATTGGGTTCGAGTCCTCCGTCGCGCGGTTTTTAAATTTATTTATTTATTTATGTAATTTATCAAAAAATAATAATAATTGTGTCATATTCAAATATCATAATCCGCTACTGCTTTGAGAATAATCATTGAACTTCCACTACGACCTGCAAATTGTCCGGCCCATGCGGTCAGACAATTTAGCTAACAAATTCACATCTCTATTATCTAAGTCAAATACTCATTCTTTCTCTTTTTTTCTACACAAAATGGCTACTCGTGGTACTAACTATAGTAACGCCGAAGATATCCTATTGTCTCAAGTTTATATGCAAATTTCACATGACACAGTGATTGGGGTATATCAATCATCAGAAAATTTCTAAGATCTAGTACACAATGACTACAAACAAAGAAAAAAGCAAAATTAAAAGGATCATACGATAAAATCGTTGCAAGCTCGTGTTCAATGTATCTTGAAAGCAATAAAGAAATTTCACAGTTGCATAAGTGCAATTGAAAGTAGACATCAAAGTGGTGCCTCGAATGATGATATAGTGAGTATTAAACATGTTCAAGTGATTTTATTGCAATAATTACGATTTCTACATGAAATTAATTTATTAATAACTACTTGCAAATGCAACAAGTCGGAGAGTTTCTCAAAGAAGATCGAAACTACAAGTCGGTTGGAAATTTAACCATGTATGACACATTCTTAAAGATTTTGAAAAATTTCAAGATGGTACTCAGAGTTCTAGACAACATCCACGAGAAAATCATTCTTCTAAACCTAAAACTCAAACTCCTAATTCGCTAGACTCATCAGAATAGCGTTGGTGGTAGTTCTTCATCATCAAGACCCATCGGAATCAAGAAAGCCAAAAATGAAGAAAAGGTAGTCCAAAGATATTGCCAAAATGCAAAAATAGAATGAGCAACTTGCGGAGGATATGAAGACAATAAATGTATGGCTGGAACATCATTTGACCATTCAAACTAAAAGTCATGCACTTAAGGAAATGAAGGAAGAAAATAAAATGATATACATAGACTTGAGCTCCATATAAAATTCACACGTTAGTGCATTTACTGAAGCAAAAAAAAAAAGGCGCATTTTACAAAAAAGAGTTCAACAACAACGTGAACCATGCAAATTCTTTGAAGCTTGAGCATATACTTCATATTTCAATAATATTGGAAGATTTAGTTTCGCTTTACCATATTATTATATTAGAACTATTAGATTGGTTTTGTATTTCTCGTATAGTTTATTTATTTGCATCTGCTTGATTTTCGAATTATGTTGTCTAATTTGAATTGTGTTATCTTTATGTCATGTGGTATTTATATTGTTAGTATTGTTTTAAAATGTTCGTGTATTATACTTTTTAATATGTCAAGTAATTAAAAGTTCATCTATTTGATAATTTCAAATTATAATTCTAAGTAAAAAAAATTAAAAACATGAATTAATAAAATAAAATCAACTTTCGATAATCATTACTGTAGGGTTCATAAAAAAATAAAAATAAAAAAATCAACTTTCGATAATCATTACTATATGAGTTCATTTCCATTTCCATTTACAAAATCAATAATTGAGCCCAATTATAGGGAGCCTGAACTGAAAGTCCAAAACATAAATTAAAATTTTCAAATATAAATGAGAGCCCTAATTTTTGTCTTCTTCAAGCAAGTCTCTACCAATTTTCAACCAATGCAACCACTGCTTTTCTTCTTCTTCTTCTCTGTTTTATCTTCAACATTTTCTTTCCCGAAAATCCTACGTCTTCTCAATATCCACCAAGAATAGGGGTTTTGTAACATTCAATAAAGTGTTTTAGTGTGATGAATAGTGCAAACATAAATTTACTAATTTAGTGTGGCCTTATTTAAAATGTGGCCCCAAATCTATTTTGGATTTGAATTTGTAGATTGGAGCTCAGTTGGTGCTGCAAGTTGAAGATGGTCTAAGCTTATTAGGAGGCGTCTGGTTTGAGTGATAAGAAATGATTGATAAAATAATTCACCTTAATCAAATATTTGATTTGCATGATTGAGTCCGTGATTGATACGTCGACCCGCATCTAATCACTAAAATGAGTGATTGTTTATCACTCCAATATTGGGTAGATTATTTAATCACCTCTCCAATCCTATCAATCTTATCTATCACATCCACCAAATCAAACGTCTCCTTAAGGCTAGACCCAATTTTATGCAAAACCCAACTTAGCCCAAGCCCGACCTGCTCCAGTCATGGGCCTGGACTGATTCGGGCCTCATGTCGAGCGGGCTCTTTGACCTGGCCTATATGTGGTATGTGGATGAGTTATGGTATAAACCAAAATATTTGTATTGTAATATCTGTGAACCAATTTGATCTATAAATCTTGACTAAATGAATAATCAAAATGATTATTATTATTATTATTATTATTATTATTATTATTATTATTATTTTTTTTTTTTTTTTTTATGTATACAAAGTTTGGAAAAATTAGATATGCTACTTTGAATAAATTAGCAGCAGAAACATTAAAAAATAATAGTAAGAGTTACAAATTAAAATAAGTTCCACGTAACTAATCCAATCAAAATAAACATTCTCTAAGCTTAAAATATACTAAAGAAAAGTTGAAATATACGACGACGCTACTGCCCAAGAGTCCTCCATGCGCAAAGAGCAGATAAAATATGGGGTGGGCTTTACACAAACTCGGTCGATACGCAAAACAATTCATATTTGCGCAACACATGACGAATCACGTAAATATCGATATAATTTTAACATATTGCACAGTGGACTTATATAGGCTATTATTAATTTTAAATTTTTCGTTGAGTTTATGTTTGTTATGATCAATTAATATGTTTATTTTTTAAATATTATTTTTTTTATTACAATTAGACTTTAATTTTTAACATTTTTTGCAATAAAATATAAAAATATATTTAAAGGGACAGATTCAATTTTTTTACTATAGGGGCACAAAATAACTATGAATATAAAATACGTTAAAAAATTACTACATAATAATTCAAGTCTATTGGAGATAAAGGATTTAAAAGTTTACTTATTTATTACTTTAAATAAATATATACACAAATATATAAAAATACATAACACTTAATAAAAAAAATTAAAAAGTGTGGGGGTACATGCCCCTAGAGTGTAGGTACCCAATGAGTATCCTTTCTTCACTGGGTAATTTCACGCCCTGCCCCGTCCCGATTTAAATGGCTATTGAGTCGAATTCAAGGATGAACTTTTGGGGTGGAAAGGTAATACTTGACCCATCTTGTTAGTGTTTACTTCCATGCTGTAAAATATATATTTTCACTCGTTTTTCTTTTTTTTTTCACATATTTTATATTGTGATTTTTTTTTTCAAGCAAGATGTATAAATAATTTGGGCAGTTCATTCTCCTTTATTTTCAGTCCAATTCAGGATAATAATATTATGATGTATTGATGAGATAATATATTCTCATATTTTTCTTCCTAGCGAATATTAGATAAAAGATAATGTAATAAATTTTTTTCATATTTTCTTATCTCTCCATTTTTTATGATATACAAAGTTAGTTAAAGGAAAATGACAATATATTAACCACTATTAGCAAAGCATAAGATTACGATCTATACAAATTGATTAGTTTTCTGTTACTCCTGTCATTGTATGGTCACAAGGATGGTCGGCACTAAAAATTTAAAGATTACATGTCATGTTTTTTAATTACAGATAATCATACTATCTAATTTAATTTAAGTATAATTAAAGAAGAATTGATATAACACACGCTATTTATGAGCAGAGATCGTGAGCGTCGCTGCTGATGCATAGTCCAGACTAACATTTCTCTCTTTTCTTTCTTATTTTTATTAAATTACTACCGAGATCAACAAATTTACATAAAAATTAAAGTTTGATTCATTATTTTTCTCTTTAAGGTGCGTTTACTTTGATTGTAAAATTTTCATTGGAAATGATGGATAAGAAAATATGATAAAATATTATTCTTTTCTCCTTTTTTTTATCATATGTTTATTAGAGATAAAAAGATGAGAAAGTAGAAAATATTTTAACACTCCTACCTTAGGATAATATTAACATTAGAGATAAAATGAGTGAAAAGGGACTGCCCGAGAATATATTCCACCTTGCCCGAATTTTTTTTCCATCATAGTAAACATGTGAAAATAATGAAAAATGAGTGAAAATATAATTTTTCTCTCATTTTCCATCAAAGTAAATGCACCCTTAACCTTGAAGTGATAAATAAAATCATTATATTTGACTAAGATTTTTGGGTAACTTAGGAATTTGATTATATGATCATAATTTTTTAGGTATAGGAAAAAAGAAAATGATAAATGAGAATGACTTAATGCAAATTCGGAATATATGACAATTGACAACGATTCTCACATCAAAAGATGGTAACAATATATTGTTTAAAAGATAGTATAATATTCCATTCTAGTATTTTTTATATAGTAAAAGGAAATTATATATAATCGTGCAGATCAAAATATAGAAATAGTATTCATTTTGAACTGTCACGCAACACATTTATTCGATTTAGACGAGTTTTGTGTGTAATCAAAACTTGTGTAACAATGTTATTTACACTATTATATAAGTTCACATAATCAAAATTTGTGTAACAATATAAATAAATATGTGTTAATAGGGGAATCTACCCACATTGATAAAATGTCTTGTAAAACTACCCACTTTCAAAGTCAAAGACCGAAAAGCAAGTTTGATGGTGATGGGTTGCTTGGTTTTTTGTGTAAAAGTTGATGATGATGGAAATTGTGTAAGAGTTGTGTAAGAAAACAGTTAAAATTGGTACAAAATGTGAGAAAATGTGAACTCACGTCACTTTCATACATTATAAGATTAAATAGATTTACAAATTTTGAAAAAATTAGGGGACGTTTGTGTGTTACAAACATTAATACGAAGGCCAAAAAAATCACGAATATGTCAATTCTTAAGCAAATTTTTTTTTTGAAACCAGTAAACCACGTATCCGCCAGTAATTCGTAGCCGGCCGCAGTAGCCGCTGAAGTTTGTGACCGGCGGCTACTATTCAGCGGCTACTAATTACTGGCGGATACTTGTGTTATTCGCTTCAAAAAAAACAATTTGTTCATAATTAACATGATTTTGAATTTTTATCCTTCGTGATTTTTTATTGTTACATATGCACCGATATTTTTAGATTTTTATTTAATTTTACAAGGGGAAATATGAGAGATAGTGAAATATTTACAGTACAAGAAGTACACATGGATGGGAAATATGAGAGATAGTGAATCTGCCAAAATTTGGATTATAGTGGGGGTAATAACACTCACTTTATGCATGATTTGACTACACATAAAATAATAGACTTGCACATAAAATAATAAGAAATTATATACCAATTATTTGGAAATTCATATCTTCGGCAATGAAATAATATTCTATAGCCAAAAACTACAGTATCCGCCATAAAATTATTTTCTTTATCAGTAGCCGCTAACAAAAAAGGTAGGGCGGCTACTGGGTCCTTTGTACGATTTTCTGGCGGATACTGGGTCTTTGAGGCAGAAAATATTATTTTGTCTCAAAATATGTATAAGTTTTAATTTTTCAGCTTGTTATGAATGTTTAAGTATAACATACGCATTCCTCTTTTGTATTTGTTGTTTTTTTTTGTTAATTTTTTAGTAAAATATTAAAAGTACATACTGAGAAGGTGACTCTGCAAAAATTTTGATTGTAGTTGGGCATTAATGCTAATTTTATGCATGTGTGAAGTGACATGCAATAATAGATTGAAGCCGTATTGAATGAACACTACACTTCACGTGAACTTTTTGTAAGGAATCAAGTTTAGTCCTTATAAGGCTGCATTTGTGAATGACCAAAACACAAATTGAAATACTCACCTTGAATTTCAGAAATTCAGGCATACCCTAAAGATTTGAGTGGTTTTGTGCGAAAGCAGGCAATTTGTGTTGAATTTCAGCCCGAAAAGGTGATTCTCCTGTATTGTTTGTATAAATTATAGTTTGCATGTTTAATCGTATGTTGTTTTTAACGTTGAGAGCATGTTTTACGTTATTTTAATGAATTTCTTTATTATCTGAACTTTAAAAGCATGTTAGGGAAATATTAAACTTGTTTCTAATATAATTGAATGTTTTGAACAAAAAAAATAAAGTATCCGCCAGAATTTCATTAGCTTTAGCTCTTCAAAATTGAAAAAAATACAACAACCATTAATATGAACTCTAATAAATAAAATTTATATATATTGTGATATAAAAACCAGTTATAAATGACATGGTACTATTATCCGCCAGTAAAAAGTATCCGCTAAAAGTAGCCGCTTAGGGTTTCTTTCACGCGGCTAATTCTATAGGATACGAATTACTGGCGGATACGTATGTGGTAAGCTCTATAATATTTTACTATTTCATAATATATGATTATATATTTTTTTTATCCAACATTTTCTATTATTTTATGTGTTAGGCTATATTAATTCATGTTAAATAAAATAAAATCAAAAATTCGAGACTTATTACACCACTATGATCCAAATTTGTCTAAATACAAGCCTATTATGTATTTATACTTCATAGAATATATTTTAAAAAAAGAATACAAAATTAAGGTAAGTTTGTGTATAATAAAAAAGTAATAGGAAGATGTAAAAAATTGTACTTTAAGTATATTTGGAAACAAAACAAAATTCTGAACCTAATGTATATATTATCCGCCAGTAAAAAATAGCTGCTAGAAATAGCCGCCAGGATAAAAAACCAGGCGGCTATTGAGAGAGGCTATTGTTTACTGGCGGATAATGTATACATTAGGTTCAGATTTTTTTTTTTGTTTCCAAATATACTTAAAGTACAATTTTTTACATCCTCGTATTACTGTTTTATTATACACAAACTTACCTTCATTATTTTCAAACTTAGGGCATTATACGTCAATCATCTTACAATAATTGCACATTTATCTGGTTTTGTGCATTTTTAACTATCTATCTTACACATTTTCTTACACAATTGTACTTGTGTAAGAAAAGTGTAAGAACTTTTACAAAAAACCAAGCAACCCATCACCATCAAGTGTACTTTTCGGCTTTGACTTTCAAAGTGGGTAGTTTTGCAAGACATTTTATTGATGTAGGTAGATTTAATTCCACCCCAATAAATATTGTTAAATGAATTTTGATTCACATAAAATTTGTGTAAATTAGGGGCATAAAATCAATCTGGGTTGGGTACCTTACACAATTTTATCGGAACCTAACACCCAATTTTCATAGTATAAACTATCCAAATCAATACCCGACCTGAGTATCTTAGTGTAAATCGTATAAGTATGTAAGAGTCTAATAGTCTTTATATGACTATTATTTCTATACTTTTTATTTATAGGGCTATAAGTATTACTATATGCTTTTAATTAAAATAGGCTGTTGCCTCCTATTTCAGAAAACAATGATACCGTCTTATGATGTGAGAATCGTTGTAAAGGTTGTGATCATTATCTCACACCCCAATAGAGGAGGTTATGTATGAACTTGAGTTTTATATATATAAAAAAAAATCATAAGAAATTTTGAGTTTTATATATAAAAAAAAATCATACGAAATTTTAACTTCATCGGTATATACTTCATAAGTTCTTTTTAGGATATGACGCCATCATCTACTCATATACTTTACTCTAACAAATACTCTTATTTATATATATATAAAAATCAATTCTACCTCACATTTAATTTAACCTTAATTACACATTTTATATATGGTGGGGCCTTTCATCTATCTAAAATACATACACTAACTTATGACCAATAAAGGAAGTATACATTTTAAGTGTAGTGATCATTTGTCAAAGGGTCCAAGTCTAATGATTTTGCTTGTCAAGCCCCCTCCCTTCCATCCATCGTACTTTTTCCGTCTCAATTCAATATGCCACATTTACTTATTTGAACGTTTCAATTCAATAAGTCACTTTCTAAAATAGAAAGTCAATACATAACAAATAACCTTATATAACTCATTATTTACACCATATGATATTGTGGCACACACATAATTACCTATCTTCTCATCTAAAAAGAATATTTTCATTTCTCTCTCTTAGTTTTTGGATAAATATATCCTAAAAAAAAGTTACTTTCTCTCTCATATTTTATTATAAACTATTCATTTCTTAACATCCGTGCCCAAGCCTTGTGGCCTATTGAATTGAGACGAAAGACGAAGGAAGTACCATTTATTGCTTTTGTGAATCTGACACTGAGAATCTTGCATTATCATTATGTGAATGTGTTGGTCTATAGCATGATAGAGTGATTAATGTTTAAGACTAAAGGCTTCATATTTGATTTTACTATCACACTATCTTTAAACTTATTTGTTCATTCATGAAAACAAAAGAAACATATTATTAAAAGAAATCATAATTAATAGTAAGAATGTAAAAATGTAAAAAAAAAATGTTTTAGTAAGAAAGTATTTAACACAAAAAGTGACCATATTTTTTTTTAATCGTTTTTTATTCTAATAGATACTTTTAATCTTTACAATATTAAAATGGACATTTTGATCAATTAACTCTATAACGTAGGGATTACTATGATAAAGGAAAATGGGTATTTTATTTTTTGCCTGATAATATGTAACATAGAGCATTGGTCTAAATTATTTTTGTAGAACAAGTTGACTTTCTACCTTACTAAAGACTTGTAGTGGCAGTTGCATTTTGGCATTCCATACATGACCCAGTTGACTATTAATTTGGCGACATAATCTTACAAAGCTAACTTTCTAATTTCTAACAATGTTACATCTAATTGACGACAAAATTGGATACGAGGAGTAGACAGATGAAAATAGGTAAGTGACTAGAATATTTGGCAGCTTCAACTCTTATTTCTTTCCCTCAAAATCTTTAGTGACGACAATACTAAGTAATTGAGATGGGTGAGCTTCCTCCAGCATTTGCACCACACTCCTCATCGTAGGCCTCAACGTGGGCAGCCTAGCCGTGCACACAATCGCCACTTTCAAAACTTTGATCACATTTTCTTTGTACATTTGAGGAATGCCAGAATCCACCAGACTTAGCACACTCTCCTTAGTCTTGAGCTTCCCACACACCCAATCCACAATGTCCTTGTTCTCCCCGAATTCCGGCTCTATCGGCCTCTTCCCCGTCACCAGCTCCATCAGCACCACTCCAAAGCTGTACACGTCGCTCTTCTCGTTCACCTTGTTGGTGTACGCGTATTCTGCGGTCACAGAAGCAATGAGATTAACCACCATTACCATATATGTCATGTAAGCATGAAATTAAGAAAAACAGTTGTACCAGGGGCCATGTAACCATGGGTTCCTGCAAGCATCTGAGTCGACTCCCTGGGGGAATCCGGCTGAAGAATCCTGGCGAGGCCGAAATCGGCGATGCGGGGCTTGAGATGCTCGTCGAGGAGAATGTTGCTAGACTTGACGTCGCGGTGGATGACGGGCTTATCGCAGCCGTGGTGGAGATACTCCAAGCCCTTGGCGGCGCCCAGCGCGATCTCGTAGCGCGTCTCCCAATCAAGAAGCAGCTTCTTGCAATTATGCAGCCTGTCCCATAAGCTCCCATTAGGCATATACTCGTAAACCAGCAAGCTCGAGTCCTCACTGCTTATGCTGCAATACAGCTTCACCACGTTCACGTGCCTGATTGAGCTCAGCGTCTCCACCTCCGCCTCGAATTCCCGGCACTTGGAGCTGCGAGGCCGTGCCAGGATCGGAGTGCCGCTGCCCAGCTTTTTACCGCCGTACTCGTCCGAGTGCCAAATGTGTTTGACGGCCAATTCTTTGCCATTTCCGGCCATCACTCGATACACTTGCCCCGAACCTCCTTTCCCTATCAAATTGTCTTGCTTGATTGCGTCGATGATCTCATCCTCTTTGAAAGTGAGGACATGGAACGACCTTAAATCCCATGAATGATCCCTCAACGACCGTTCCCCGGCGCCGCCGGCCTTCTTCTTTAAGTAGCAGAAGCCAGCCAGCGACGCGAGCAACCCCACGGAGGCCACCATGAGGCAGAGCAGGACCAGCCGGAGCTGCCCCGACATCCCGGTTTGTGGCGAGCACCGATGGAATCCGCTGAGCGTCTCGCTGCAGAGGGCCGGATTGCCTCCGAAGCTGCCGTTGTTGGCTTCCGTGAGGAGCGACGCCGGAATGGGGCCGGATAATTTGTTGTGTGAGAGATCGAGGAGATTGAGCCTTAGAGATGACAGAGCTGCTGGAATTGGGCCAGAGAGTTCGTTCCTTGATAGGTTCAAGAAATTGAGAGTGGGCAGAGAGCCTAACGACGGCGGGATTTCGCCGGAGAGTGCGTTTCCTGCCAAGTTAATCTCGTTGATCGAACGGCAAGAGCTTAAAGAATCCGGTATCGAACCGGACAACTTGTTCCCTTCCAAATGCAGAGTTGTGAGCTGCTTCAGCTCCCCAATTTCGGCCGGAATCACGCCGGAGAAGACGTTGTTATGCAAGTCGAGCGACACCAGGGACGAAGCCTTGGAAATGTCAGCAGGCACTTGGCCGGAAAACCTGTTGTCCGCAACAAAGAGCTGCGCTAGTGACTTGGCATTGCTGATGTCGGACGTGATCGGACCTTCGAAGTCGTTCTCGGCGAGGTCGAGTATTTCCATCTCCGGCAGCCCCCATATACCGCCGGGGACTCGCCCCGACAGCCGGTTCTTGCTCACCCGGAGCCGGATCAAGGTCGTGCAGCTCGCGTAGGTCGCCGGAATCTCGCCGGTGAAATTGTTCTGCAGCATCAGCAGCTTCGTCATCTTACCTCCCTTGCACATGTCCGGCGGAATCGGGCCGGTGAGGAAATTCTCCGACACGTCGATGAAATAGAACTCGGCCCACGAGCCGAGCTTCTCCGGCAACGGGCCAGTGAGCCTGTTCATGTACAGCGATAAATTCACAAGATTCCTGAACTCCCCGAGCTCCGCCGGAATTTCGCCGGAAAACTGATTCTCGAAAAGCTGCAAGCTCTTGAGCTTATTCAAGAACCCCACTTCGGAGAGATTTCCGGTGAGATAATTCGTGGAAGCATCAAAGAATTCAAGATTGGTCAAATTCCGCAACCCCACCGGTAATTCGCCCGTCAAGTTGTTCAGGTAAAGCTCGAGCTGCCACAGATTCTTGAGCTTGGTTATCCCCGCCGGAATCTCTCCGGTAAGAAAATTCTGCGAAATTTCCAAATCGACCAGCTCCACAAGACTCCCAATCTCCTCCGGTATCTCCCCTTGGATGCTGCAGTTGGACAAGTAGAGCCAGCTCAGCCGCGTGAGATTCAAAATCGCCGCCGGGAACGGCGTCCGGTCGAACGGATTGTCGCCGACGCTCAGAACTTGAAGACCACTCATGTTTCTCAGAGAATCCCAAGGAAAAGCTCCGGAAAATCTGCTGCAATTAGCGTAGAGGTAAACCAATCCATGGATTGAAGATATATCCGGAAACGAGCCGGAGAAAAGGTTGTTCCCGATGTCTAAGTATTTAAGCGAGGAGCATTTATTCAAATCCTCTGTAACGCGGCCGCCTAGTTGGTTGAACCCCAGCGACAGTTTCTCCAGCTGGGTGAGGCTGCAGATGGCGGTTAAAGGAATCGCGCCGCTAAGATTCTGTTTGGAGAGTTCGATTTCTTTGACGAATCCTTTGGAATCGCAGGTGATTCCTGCGAAGTTGCATACGTTTGAATTGGATTCCCAGGAATCGAATACTCTAGTGTTGGAATCTTGGAAGGCGTCTTTTACAGATAGGAGGGTTTGGAGATCGTCCGCGACGGCGAGGGAAATGAGGCAGACGGTGGAGAGGAGGAGGAGAGTGGCGGCGCCCGCCGGTGATTTCATATTTGTTTTTGTGTTTGGGTAGTTAGGAAGTCGAGCGTGCAAGGAAGAATCGAGGGGGTGCCATGTTTAACAGACTTGCTGCTTTCTCAATGTTGAAGTAGACAATGATTGTTTCTTTTTTTATTTTAATATTCTCCGTGAGTCTATTGATTTATTTTGCTTTTGGCTCCGTGCTTTGAATATGGTGGTTGTAAGCTGGGGTATTTTATTTTTTAATTTTGTATTTGTGGCGATTTTAGTATTAGTCAATTGAGGGATAATGTAGATCAGTAGATGTAGGTGAAGCTGGAGGATATTGGAGTTATTTAATATTGGGATTTTTAGTTTGTACCTATTTAGTAGTCTGCGGGATGTGGTAAAACTTTTATATTGTGACAAGGAAATTAAAATAACCTTAGTTAGCAGGAATTCTATATTGTGCTATAAATTTGTATGCTGTTTTCCCCTACAGGTTGTAGAATATCAAATCTAACCTTTTTTGTCCTAGGGAAAAAAGAGCATGCAGGTTCATCCTAGTTCAGGGGTGGATTATGTTGAGTTCGAGATTTCATGTTAAGCGTCGTAATTACTATTATTATACATAATTCACAATCATAGCATATAAAATATTTTTTATATAATTATTTTTTAATTAATTTTATTTGATCAAAATTAAATTAATGTTACAATTCAAATTATAATAATTTCAACAATTTTCATCAGTTATATGTTAATTTTTTGTTGAGAACGAGAATAGATTGTCTTTTTATATAAATTTTCATATGATAAAATTTCATTAAAAAATTGATGTAGGGTTGGAGATTTTAGAAAAATAAGAATTAAAATATAGGTAAATTTGACATATATGATGGAGGATTGATACATCGTATTTCTTATTAATCGTATATACTAATTAATTTTATAGGAGTAATTTTTTTTAAAAAATGATTAGTAAAATTTAAGGCCACATCTTATATGCGGACATCATTTCATCTTGTCTGTAATTCGAAATATCATTTTTGACTTTCGTACATCGAACTTCTAATTATCATCTTGTCTGAAGTTTGAAATATGTCATTTGACTTATGAGAATCACCATCTGGAGTTTGAAATAATATAACTAACCTTTGAACATCATCTCATCTGTAATTTGAAAGATGAGAACTGGCCTGTGAGTATCATCTCGTGTGGAATTTGAAAGACTATAGCTGACTTGTAAGCATCATCTCATCCATAATTTGATAGATCGGAGTTGCGTTCTAAGCATCACTCATTTGAAGCATATATGAAAGGCCAGAGTCGAATGCTTCAACTGCTAAGCATTATTTCATTTGAAACTTAAAAGACCAGAATTAAGTTATGAGTATCATCTCGTTCGGAGTTTGACAAATCTCTTTTAACTTGTGAGCATCATATTATTTGAACCCAAAATTGAGTTTTGAATACATTTCATATGAAGTTTGATAGACTACCATTGACTTTTTAATATTATCTCATTAGGAGTTTGAAAGACAAAAGGTGAATTTTGAGAATCATCTCGTCTAGAGCTATAAAAATCATATACCTAATGAAAACGTTTATCAATCATGGTCAATTTGTAAGGAAAATAAGAATAAAAGAGAAGAATAAGAGTAAGGAGAATTGAGAAAAATATAAATGAAGAATTTTTTATTTATTTTTATTTTTTATTTTGTTTTTATTTTTATCTTTTCATAATATCAATTTTTATTATTGTGATTTTTTTTCAATATTCAGTTTAAATATATTTAATTAAAATTAATTTTAAATTATATTTGTAAATATTATAATTGAGTTTATATCAGTTTTATATAACTATATAAATATAAAAAAAAATTGTGCATTTCATGAGGTGCAAATGCTAATTTATAATAAACTTATAAATAACAACATTAAAAATGGTGAAAATTCCACATAAACTTATTGATTAACGCAATTGCACTCGTTTAGAACTTATATATAGTCGTTCCTACCCAAAATTCAGTTTAAAGATGACTAGTGTTTTACCCGTGCGATGCACGAGATTACATATGTTGTTAAAATTTGGTTTTGCTTAACTAATTTTTTAAAAGAAATATGAATATATTTTTGTTGAAAGTTATTAAAATTAAAATAAAGATATAAAATAATAAAAAATATCATAACTTATTTTAAAATTCATCTATTTACGTAAAAGTTCATAGGATGTCTATACCTGATTAAGTAAGACATCGAACAATATAAGCATTTTATTGTAACATTATGAAAGACACTTTTGTATAATCTCTAAAATAAATGATTTTAAAATATTTTATTATACAATTGTTATACCAACTATGTTACTGCTAAAATATATTTAAGACTAACATTTTAAATTACTTAAAAATAAAGGTGAAAATAATAATACATGAAAAGACAATTGCAAACTTGTCATCTTATTATTATAAAATTTGGAACACTTCTTTATAATTTATATACAACATTTGTAGAATTAATAATCTACTTTGTCTTCATTACATATCAAGATTTTCAGACTCCTTCGACTTGTAACTCTAGAAATAGTTACATAAAACTGACTGTGACTAAAAACATGCCTATTAAAAAATAAACTCACATGAGAGAGTGATTGACCTTGACTTTTGTTTATAGTCATTGCATAAGAAACAATAATAGGGAACTACTGCCGTTGAAACTTGAGCGGTAGTCTTGGATCAACTGGTATCAGTGTCATCCTTGGTATCAATACTTGATGTCCTGCATTATGGTCTGTGAGAACTTTCCCTTCCAAAATAAAATAGCCTCATATTTAATTCATTGCAGATCTGCCATTATTTGGTTGCAATTTTTTTTACTAAAGACCACATATATGGTCGGCATGTTTGTGATTAGAGAAATGATGAATATCAAAAGAAGAAGTGAGTATAAGTAAAAATTTCACACCAAAAGTTAGTATATATAGGCCACGGGGATACACATTTGATGGGAGATATATATGAAGCTTATATATTTAATATATTATATTGAATGAGATGCTTTGATAATGGAGTTGATTTTGGTTTGACGATAATAAAAAGTTGTTACATTTTTTGGAGATCTATATGGAATGTTGCCAAATTACACATTTCACACTATCACCTCTCTCTCTTAGATCTGACGTCATGCATGCCTGAGATAGGGCTTCTTCTTCGTCTCCTTTGTTTAGCTGTAAAGATGATACAAAAATCCCATTAATCATGCATACCAATCAATACCTTACTCTACTTAATATGTATTTCATAATTTCGTTGATAGTTGATTGGTATATTGGTATTTTGATTTGTTAGACAAAACATAGAAACATAATCAATGTGGGTCATGATTTATGGAGATATGATTGGATGATCTATTGTGTCGTGTTTAGCATTATTATTATTATTATTATTATTATTATTATTATTATTATTATTATTATTATTATTATTATTATTATTATTATTATTATTATTATTGTTGTTGTTGTTGTTGTTGTTGTTTGTCATACTTTGCAAAAATCACAACAAAAAATTAACAGCAGCCTTATATAGCCCATCTTTTGTTTATCTCCAAAAGATTTAATTGAAAATAATTAGAAATCAATCTATGAGATAGCGTGTAAATCAAAAATAATTTATATGAGATATTGCTACGAGTTCGTAAATAATTTTTTATTCTCTTGAATTCAAAAACAGTCTATAGTCTAAAATTGCGTGTAAATCAAAAAGAATATTCACTTTTGCAAATGACTACAAGATCCCATGCAATTTATATGTATTTATATTTTGAATTTTATTTATTGGATGAATATTTCTCACAAAAGACTTAATTGAAATTAGTGATCTACAAATTTTTACATATAAATTTCATATATAGATGATGGGAATAAATGTCGTTCAATTAAATGTAGATATATTTAATTACATTTAATTAAGAATATAAATATATAAATATGTATATATATATATATATATATCATCCTATAAATTAGTCAACTTTCCAAATATAGATCAACTTTCCAAAAATAAATTGAGTAAAAGGGCGGGAAATTTTTTTGGCTGGATGGACCCGCTTTTATATATGTATAGATTTTATTATTTGTGGCCGTCCTAAACCTATATAGTTAATATCACAAATTATCCAAATTTATTGGATATCAATTTCTTGTTTACGTCTTTTTTATTTTTAGTTGAATGATGAAGATTTTTTTTAAGTGATGAGTACCATTAAGCTATAATGCTCGAGTTTTTTTTGAGTCATATTAAATATAGTAATATTGGAGGCAAATTCATGTATAGCTTATTTGCTATAGTAGAAAAAAGTATCCATATATATGCAAATAGTAGCCATACTTACCATAATTTCATTAATTGTGTAACAGTTTTTTTAAAAATTCAATTGTGTAACAGTTTAATATGAACTATTTGAATCGTTATAAAATTACATGATTTGAGATTCAATTGTGTAAAAGTATTATTAACGCATGTTAAAACTTTTGCATAACTGTATAAGTGTTACTAGTTTAAAGCAAATCGTAAAATATTCGTATAACTTGTGTAAATTGTGTATAAGATAGAATTCCTAAATCTTTCAATGATTTGCGTAAATTGTACTTATAAGATAGAACTCCTAAATCTTTCAATGATTAATCCGCAATGACGACGACAAAGGGTGAGGGTGATCCAGCAGATCTAGGGAGAGGACGAGGAGAGAGAGAGAGAGAGAAGGGATGGGCTTGGGCAGGTAGGTTGAATTTTTTTCTTTCCTTTTATAATTATGTATTTTAAAAATATTTTATCAAGGGTAGAATTTGACTACTCTTATAATGATTGATTACTTTTATTCTTTCCAATAACTAGTAGGATATAATTGTACACTTCCATTATATATACATAATAGTGTCCTCAGTATGATTAGCATTCTAAGATTGCAAAATGATTTGTTATTTATTTTTTTTGATAAATTATATAAATAAATAAATAAATTTAAAGACCACGCGATGAATGACTCAAATCTAAGACATCGGGTCTTGAGCATTAACCTCCTATCTTTAGACCAACACATGCACACATGATTTATCACTTTTATACTTTATATAAGTTTGTAATTCAATAAATAGTTGAGTTCAATACTATGTTGAGAGAATTTTATTGTATAATCAAGGGTTAATTGCCCCTAAATACACCACATTTCGTTGAATTCTACAATTGCACATCACCTTTAAAATCCGCCTTTAAATACACCACATTTCCTTGAATTCTACAATTGCACATCACCTTTAAATCCGCCCCAAAATACATTACCTTTATATTTTTTCTGTTTTTGCACATGACTAAAAAATCCTCAAGAAATAAATTAAAGTGTTAATTTATAAATTTAAATATCTTTTTAGCAGCGGAAATATAATAAAATAAAATTCTTTATAAAGTTTAAAATCATATATATATATATAAGTATTTTCGTAAAGAAATAAATTCTCTAATAAATTTTTAGAAAGAACTTGATTTAAAAAAATAAACAAGTCATGACATTAAGAAAATAAAATGAAACTTTTATTTTAATAAATTTCACACGAATTCGATATAATTTGGAATTTAGAGTTACAATAATCAAAAGTACCACATGAATAATATAATGAGTTTGAAAGAAACATTTTTTTTTTTTAATTTTTTCTTAAAGAGGTTTGACGCGCCCATTCGACTCTCCACGCGCCTCCAATGTCATTTACCTGAAATATTAAATATGGGATAAGCATACATAGTATACTTAGTGTGGGAACATGCAATTATTGTCCACGTTAATAAAATGGTAACACATACGATCATAACATTCAAAACGACACAGTTTTGTCAATCTGGAAGCCACGTCATTTAATATGGTAACACCCTAATCTAATTAAAGTGTTAAGTATAAATTTAAATATCTTTTTAGCAGCGGAAATATAATAAAATAAAATTCTTTATAAAAATAAATAAAGAATTTTATTTAATTATATTTCCGTTGCTAAAAAGATATTTAAATTTATAAATTAACACTTTAATTTATTTCTTGAGGATTTTTTAGTCATGTGCAAAAACAGAAAAAATATAAAGGTGATGTATTTTGGGGCGGATTTAAAGGTGATGTGCAATTGTAGAATTCAAGGAAAGATGGTGTATTTAGGGACGGATTTTAAAGGTGATGTGCAATTGTAGAATTCAAAAAAAGGTGGTGTATTTAGGGGCAATTAATCCTATCATCAAAATCATCTTTCCCAAATCGAGATCTTATTACCTAATTTTGAGATCTTTCTATCAATGACCTTACCTTGAAGGTATAAATTCATGAAATCAGCATGAGATTCATGTTCTCATAAATTACTAATTTAAGGAAGCTTTTTATTCAACTCTTCTTATTCTTTTCAACTATTATAAAATCATCAAATTAGTAAATATTTCATGCGAATGTGACGAGTGAAAAAAAATTCTATCATCAAATCGAACCGCATAAAGTTAAATTTTCGACATATCAAATCTAAGACTTGGAAATACAGCTCTCACCAATTTTTTTTTATGCAATGAAGTAGCAACTCCTCGAAAGACAAATCAAATATACGTGCAATAATTGTGCGTTAATTTGTGACTTTGTGTAGGGAATTATTGGGGGTTTTTCAATTGTTTAAGGGAATGAGATTGTTGGTGAAGAGAGGACAAAAAAGAGGAGAGAGAGTGAGAATAGGCAAAAAGCAACGAGTGCTCAGCATGGTTCCACAATCTCTCCTTATCACTCAGCAAACAGCAATGTGGATGTGTCTGCTTCCACAAAAGTCAAAAGTTCATACCACAACGGAACTTCATTCAGCCGCCCACTTTGACTCTCTCTCTCTCTCTCACATCTCTATCCTCTTTCAACGCAATTTCGTAATTTAATTTGGAGTCACTTCTTTTTTTTTAATCAGGCAAAGTCATGTTAGATGTTAGTAGTTAGTTTCCCATCCACTCCAAGAACTACCTTATCTCTTCATTCACCAAATCCACCTTATATCTCCAATCTCCAATTCGCTCCCAAAAGGGATCGAACCTGGGTCACTTCACTTAAGTAAGGACCTGGTGGCCAGTGGGCTAAGCCCCCTGGTTAATTTGGAGTCACTTCTGATAACAAATTCGTCCGGGCCACGGGATTGGACCAAACTAATTGAACCCAATCCTTATATCATCAACACAAAATCTCCTGAGTACACCCGGGACTCGTCGTACCATACACCCGAATTAACTCGTATCCAAATTTTAACCAGTGTAATTTAAATTCGTATTCTGATTCAAATCGTGTAAATAACATTATTCAATTATACAAATAACACTGCTTATAATTAACACTATTCAATTATATAAATGACAATGTAATATTTTAAAATGTTATAGTCTTATTTTCAATCTTATAGTGTTATTTACTCCCTCCATCTTTAAATAAGTGTCATATGACACAAAATTACACATACCAAGAAAGAGTATAATTTTACATGCATACATTTAGTTATATTTCCTAACCTCAAGGTTTCATTTAATTATAATATTAAGATATGAGTAGTAATGGAAGTTTAGCTCAATTTTACTTTAAAATTCCACAATATGACACTTAAAAAAAGGACAAAAAGAATTCTACATTATGACACTTATTTGAAGATGGAGGGAGTAAAATATTATAGTGTCATGTACAATCTTATAGTGTCAATTACAGGAAGTGTCATTTTTATTTCTGAATAGTGTCAATTATACACAGTATCATTTACAATGTTATAGTATCATTTATATGCAGTGTCATTTGTATAACAGAATAGTATCAATTACAGGCAGTGTCATTTGTATAATCAAATAGTGTCATTTACACGATTTGAGTCAGAATATGAGTTTTGATCAAGATGTGGGTTAGGATTTGGGTATGGTTCAATTCGGATGTACAGTATACCCGAGTATAACATCTATTATCAATTACTTTTACCTTTTCAAACAAATAATTAAAATTATTTTTTTGTATACTCCCTCCGTCCGCGATATCGTTTCCACATTTGCCATTTCGGTCCGTCCGCAATATCGTTTTCACTTCCATTTATAAAAGTAGGGTCCACAAACTTTCACTCACAACAATAATGAGACCCAAACTCCACTCACTACAATATCCACTACTATCTACTACTATCCATCACTTTTCTTAAAATCCATGTCGTCCATAATGTGGAAACGATATTGCGGACGGATGGAGTATAATATTTTAGTTTGATTCTGAAATTGCAACTAATTTTGTTTTCTTTAATTTGGAGAGGGAAGTTTGAGCCTTAAACATTATTCTTACATGATTAAGTATATCTCACTTTAATCAACTAGAATATTATCATGCACTCGAGTTTGTTCATCTTCTTTATAATAGGAAAATGGGTTTAATCAAACTGTGAAATCATCCATAAAAACCTCAATGCAGTTCTCCAACAGGTCGAAAAAGATAGTCATCATGCATATTTGGAATGTGACCGGAGCATTGCATAGCCCAAATGACATCATTCTGTATGCAAAGGTTCCGAAGGGGCATGTGAACGTTGTCTTGTCTCGATCTTCTTCTGCCATCCATATTTGCATATAGCTCGAGTGACGAAGCCGTCGTTTAGCTTTGCGCAAATAAAACCTGTGCCCATAGCTATACTAGCTATCAGTAAGGCCAGGATCGAATCCATAGGAAACTGAGTGTAATCTCTCCTGCAAGGGGTGTCACTAAAAAGGGTTTGGTTTCTAGTTATTCAGGTCACAATTGTTGTGGACAGAACAAAGTTTCGGACTAAACTAAAATAACAAAAGTAACTTGATCAAATAATAAAATGATTCTGACTTGGGCCCAACTCACTAAACATGAACTAGGCACTCGGTCATTGGTTCAAATATATTTCACTACACTCGTATACCAATTAGTTATAGACAAAAGATAGCTACGCCCTCAATTGTCACGTGTCACGCACGCAACAACCCTCTCTGCCCGATCTATCATTTCAGTGTATATTCCTAGAAATTATCAGTTAATGGGATTAACTATCCTGGTCAAAAGACACTCTATGACCTCTCACTTGAGAGTGTTATGCCCATGGTGCATGCAGATTTAGATAGACCCAATTTGACCCTTATATGGATTTTTCACCACTAGTCACGACTCCAACATCAGTTGTACTATTCGGAGGTCGAAATTCTTTCCACATTTTGCCTAAAGGTTACTTGTGGTCAAAGCTCCCTAGTTAACTAGTGATCAATTAATTAACTAAGTTGCCCAAATCTTATTTTAATCAAACCTAGTGCATCGGGAATATACTCATGCGATTATTATGCCCAATTAGACCTTTCAAGTTTTAGTGTTCATGCTTAGCTCATCTTGCCCTAATTAGAATATAAACTTAGCTAGACATAAAAGTACTAATAAAGGCAAAAGACATAATTGAAGACATTAAAGAAAAGATACTAAATTAGAATTACTTAAACTAAATATTACTTACGGCCAAAAGTGTCATTCCAAGCATAAAGTAAAAACAGAGTATTACGCCCACAGAATAAAACTATGGTGCGGTAGAAGTCTCTGAATGGATTGCTCTTCAGGTTTTGAAACCCTTCGAGTACTAATAGAGGCTATTAGGGTGACAGAAAGCTCAGCCCATGATGTTGCAGCTGGATCCAAAATCTCCCAAATCTTCAGACCTAATTTCTTGAAGATTTCTTTCCTTTTCTAGACAAGGCCTTGATTTAACCCTGCCGGTCTGTTCTTGGGTGCTGCCATCTTCTGCCCATATTAAGCCTCCACACTGAGTTTCTACCTCGCTCGTCTGTAGGGGTAAGTAGACCCAAACCGAACCTATCGAACCCGTTCCGACTGACGGGTTTGGTCCGGACCAAACCGACCTAAGACACATGTACGGTCTGGTCCGGGTCAAATTTCTAGGACCGAATTTTGTCGGGTCGGTTCGGGTCGAAACCCAATCGAACCCGTCGAATTTTGACCGACCTATATATTTATAAATTAATTATTTAATTTATATATTTAATATTTATACTTAGGATTCTCTATGAAATTTAACCTTATATATATATATATATATATATATATATATATATATATATATATATATATAGAAGGGTTCAACAGAGAAGCTAAATATTGTGGAGAATAGAGAATTCGCAAAATAAAAACGAACATATCTATAGTTTTAATGAACAGATCAATGTACCGCATGAACAACAATTTGCCCCGGGTTCGAATCCTGCTGGTGGCGAGTTTTTCTATATCTTTATTAAATACGTCTGTTCATTACTTATGTTGATCTGTTCGTAAAATATATAGATTTGTTCGTTCTCTGGAAAAAGATAATTCTCTGTTGAACTCAACCCTATATATATATATATATATATATATATATATATATATATATATAGGGGGCCGCTCCAATGAGACCCCCTAATTTTAGTGAGATCTAGGGCACGATCTGGTGCGTTTATTTTATCAATCATATGGCTGATATTGTATTTGGAAGGTGATTTTTTTTTCGCAGGGTTCGAATCCTGGAGGGAGCAGAATATTTTAAATTTTGTTATTCATCAGTATATACTGCATTGTTCATCAGTATATACGGCCTTGTTCATCAGTATATATGTCTTATTCATTACGAATTTTTTAAATTTTATTTTTCATCAGTATATACATCTTGTTCATTAGATATACGTTTTGTTCATTAGTATTATATGTCTTATACTCTTATTCATTGTACTCATGTTACACGAAAAATAGGGGGTCTCACTGGAGCGCGCCCCTATATATATATACCCTATATATATATATAGGGGCCACTCCAATGAGACCTCCTAATTTTAGTGAGATCTAGGGCACGATCTGGTGCTTTTATTTTATCAATCCTATTGCTGATATTGTATCTGGAGGGTGATTTTTTTTCGCAAGGTTCGAATCCTGGAGGGAGCAGAATATTTTAAATTTTGTTATTCATCAGTATATGCTACATTGTTCATCAGTATATACGGCCATGTTCATCAGTATATATGTCTTATTCATTACGATTTTTTTTTTTTAAATTCATCAATATATACATCTTGTTCATTAGATATACGCTTTGTTCATTAGTATTATATGTCTTATTCATTGTACTCATGTTACACGAAAAATAGGGGTCGGTCTCACTGGAGCTTTCCCCTATATATATATATGGGAGCTCTCCAATGAGACCCCTATTTTTAGTGAGATCTTAGACACGATCTCGTACGTTTATTTTATCAATCCTATGGTTGATATTGTACCTATAGAGCGAATTTTTTTTCTTAGGGTTCGAATACTGGAGAGAGCGAAATATTTTAAATTTCGTTATTCATCAGTATATACTGCATTGTCAGTATATATTGCCTTTTCCATCAGTATATATGTCTTATTCATTACCAATTTTTTAAATTTCGTTATTTATCAGTATATATGTCTTATTCATTGAAAAATATTAAAGGTCTTAGTGTCTCACGAAAAATAAGGGTCTCAATGGAGCTCACCCCTATAGGGGAAGGCTAAAATAAGAACGCTTCTTAAAATATAAATTAGGAACCATTTTCAGCCCTTAGATCGTCAAGATCTACGGTTGATTCATCACCTTGTTGGATAAATTCATGGTCCTGAGTTCGAATCCCAAAGGTAGCAAAAAATTATTTTTCGCAATTCATGCCTTTATACAGTTTATTCATGCGTGTTATACATAAAATTCATGCATTTTTGCTGGTTCGTAATTCTTAAAATAAGGGTGGTTTATTGAATAACCGCCCCCTATATATATATATATATATATATATATATATATATATATATATATATGGAGTGGATCATGTCCCTTATAATACTCCATTCGTCCTATAAAAATAGTCCTAATTTCCCTTTTTGGGGTGTCCACAAAAAGTAGTCATAATCTATTTATGGACACTACCTTACAATAGATTACCCTCCATATATCAACTTATTTACCTATTCTACCACATGATGAGACCCTCTCTCCACTCACAATACAATTACTTATCATTATTAACACTACCTTTATAATAGGACCCTTTCTCCACTCTTAACATACTTAACAACTTTTATTAAAACCCGTGTCACTTCCTCCTAGGATTATTTTTACAGGACGAAGAGAGTAGTATATAGTATCTAGCGGTCTTCCACAGGACAAATGAGGGCCACGTGGCGCATTAGGAGCGCGCCACATGGAAGCAGCCTCCCAAGACCTTCCAGAGCCTTCAAATGGCCAAATTCATGGAGGGGTAAAATAGTCATTTCGAAAATTATAAAAAAAATTAATTAATTTTTTTTACCGAAAGTTCATTTTTTTCGCGGTCGTTGTCAAAATTATGCATATAATTGAACACCAATATGCATAAAGGTAAACATAAATATGCATAACGTTGGATAGAAATATGCATGAGAAAGTATCAGTATGTGACCCTTTAAGTGACCAGCGGCGAGAGCTACCTAAAAGTGTCGCATAGTACTATGCATATAGTTCAACACGAATATGCATAAAGAAAAACAGAAATATGCATAACGTTAATCACAAATATGCATAGCATTATTCGACAGCGAGAGGCACCAGATGGTTTGCATACTGATATTTTCCCATTCATATTTCTATCCAGCGTCATGCATATTTGTATTTACCTTTATACATATTGGTGTTCAATTATATGCATAATTTTGACGACAACCGCGAGAAAAAAATTAATTTTCGGTACAAAAAATATTTTAAAAAAATATTTTCAAAATGACTATTTTACCCCTCCGTGTTTTTTTGCCTTGGAAGGCTTTGGAAGGTATTGGGAGGCTACTGCCATGTGGCGCGCTCCTAGTGTGCCACGTGCCCCCATTGTGTGGTCCAAAAGCAATGACAAGATAATGTTGGATATATATTTCTTTTCTATCGTGGTGTTTTATTTCCCTATTTTTATTTGAGTGAAAATTTAAAATGTCATATTCCTTAAGTTATATGTTAAAAATGCTCTCTTTTATAAACATAAGCATTATATGCCATATTCTTTAAATACCCTTTAATTTGATGATTTGCTTGGTTTTTTGTAAAAGTCTTACATATTTGACCAATTTGACAATTATCAGTCATAAAAGTCAACGATTTGACAGCTAGCTCTCAGTTAAGAATTTATCTGGCCAGTGGGTGGGTAGATCATCTGACCGCCCAGGCGGTCAGATCATTTCACCGGGCAGTCATATGATCTGGGTGGTCGGATCATCTGACTGCCCGATAAAATCATCTGACCGTTCGGTGAAATGATCTGACCGCCCGGACGGTCAGATGATCTTCCCATCCACCGGTCAGATGAGTTTTTGACTAATAACTGTCAAATCGTTAACTTTTATAATTTGATAGATGTCAAATCGGTCAGATGTGTAAGATTTTTACAAAAAATCAAGCAAACTTATCAACATCAAAGGGTAAAACAGATACTTCACATAATTTGGATATAAAATATTTAAGTTTATAAATTAGGACATTTTTCATATACAAATAAGAAATAAGGTATTTTTGTAACACTTTTTATTTTTTATCTAAAGCTAATGGCTGCTTGGCACACTAATTCATAGAGGATAAGGTATTTTTGTAACACTTTTTATTTTTTATCTAAAGCTAATGGCTGCTTGGCACACTAATTCATAGAGGAGGTTTGTATCCTCAGTCAATGTATCATGCAAATGAAATAATTCGAAAGTTTGGTCCAAAATGGTCATCCTAGTTCTTGATGACTGCAAACAAAATTATTTTCAATTGGTTACATGTATGTGTGGTGGCGCACCCGCATTAACTCAGTGTGAGGAATTTAGAATCTAGATATGTCTTCCAAAGTGAAACATAGTATCATGAATAAAATTTAATAATGCGTATCGGTTTAATTAGCAATAAGTTATTGTGTATCTTTTTTCTTTTTCTTTTTGATCAGTCTAATTTGGAGTAAATTGATCCCCGTCGCACTGGTACTTCCTTCGTCCCATCTATAGTGAGATAAATTTTTAGACATAAAATTTTAAAATTTATAATATTTAGTGTGTTAATTAGTGTGATAGGTGAAAATATGAATAAAGAGTAAAAATTTTCTCAAATAAATAAATGTCTCAAGATATGTGAGACCAGGGGCGTAGCCAGGGGGGCTGAAGCCCCCTCCCAAATTTTGAGTTTTTATATATATATATATATATATATATATATATATATATATATATATATTTATATTATAAAAGAAATTTGTTTTACAAAAGTTGATTAGTTTGTTATATTCTTCCATTTATAATTAATTTAAGGATAATTGTGTTATTTAAAACTATATAATCTATACAAATATTATACATTATAATCACTATTATGCTTGTCTTTTAATAGAAAATGCCTAAAATGGATGGAATGCCCAAAAAAAAAATACTATGCTTGTCTTTAATTATTATTGATTCTAGCTTGTAATTTATTGAAAATATATAATTTATGAAAATATTGTTCGTTGTTATTGTTATTATGCTTGTCTATTAATAAAAAAATACCTAAAATGTAAGAAATGACAAAAAAAAAGTTTGTCATGTATTGAAATTAATTTTTAATATATTAAAACTATATAGTATATGAAAATGTTGTTTTTATAATTAATATTATGCTATTCTTTCAATAAAAAATGCTTTAAAAATACAAAATGTCCCAAAAAAATTTGTAATGTATTGAAACTAATTTGTTATATATTTAAATTATATAATCTATGAAAATGTTGTTCTTTAGTATTACTATTATACTTGTCTTTTAATAAAATAATGCCTTAAATATACGAAATGTCCAAAAAAAAAATCTCAGCCCCCTCCCAAATTAATTCCTGGCTCCGCCACTGTGTGAGACGGCTCAAGAAGGAAAATATCTCAAGATTGGTGGAACGGATGAAGTATAATAGTTCATAGATACAGTTCATGGATTTCTTTTCCTGTGATGCAAAAAATCAACACAAAATCTTGGATACATCTAGGTGTACTGTACAACCGGGTTGACCCGTACTTAGAATAGTGTTATTTATATGGTTTGGGTTAGGATATGAGTTTAAATTAAGGTATGGGTCAAAGTCTTAGTGAAAGTGCAATATAATTGTACGATACACTCGGGTCTACCCAAGACCACCTCAAAAATCAATATTTAGTTAAGATTTGATCATTTACATGTTGTTATTATAAGTTTCTTTGGAAAATAATGCATCATTGATAATCACAACAAAAATTTGATAATGTGTGGTGAAAAATATATATTTTCATTATTTTCATGACATGTTTTATAAGGTGGATAATTTTCTTCGAGTATCATAGAAAAAAAATTAGGGAACCTCTTTTCCCTCATTTGCACTTTAATTCACGATAATGTCATCAACGAAGGATTTATGTGATAATATATTCCTATCTTTTCTACCCTAGAACATGGAATAAAAAAAATGGTGTGATATCTTTTCTTATTAATCATTTTCTTATACTAATAAATTTGTAATCTAGTATTTTTTTTTATAAATTACATAAGTTAATAAAGAAACTTTAAAATAATAAATTTGTAATCGAAAGAGAATATACATTATATTCTAGAGTATTTTAGTTGCAACTAAATCACTTACAATCCTAAATCATAACCCATTGTTGGTCCGATTACTAAGAAAAAGTGATGATTAGATTTTAAATGAGTTTCTTTGGCTACTAGAATTTGTAAAAGAACTGTTTACATATATGTAAATTTTAGATTGTGTAGTATTTCAATTTTATAGTTGTAATGAATTTATTGTTTCGAAAACGTAAAGGCGTATGGAATATAAAAAGGAAAAAGTGTAGATTTTATTAACAAATACGAATTGGTCCAATTCCACATGACTAGTGCTGACAATTGTCAAAGTACACAGCCCCGGCCCGAGTTGTCCAGCCAATTCAGAGTTTGGGCTATCCACTTTCTTTTGGGCCATCTATTGTAACATCTAAAAGGTAATACTATTTGTACGCAAATTCTCTCACCTCACCATCAGACCGGGTTCGATCCGAGACCCAACCCGAAATCTGACCCAGCACCCTGACCCGCCCACCCTAAACCCTAATTTGGTTATGATGTCGATTTCGGTGGGTCCAGAAGTTTGATCTTAGTTAGCGAGCAGATTGTAGGAATGGTGTCAGAAGACATGCTATTTTATGGTGCATTTGAACAAATAGTTGGTCCATTTAGCTGTCGAAAATCTTAGTGGTGAGAGGTGTTCTGAACATTGACAATTCAAGGAAACACCACTTTATATGTGTTGTTCTAATAAAAATTTGTTGCTCTTTCTTCCAAGACAATCATCAGAATTTTTATTTTTAATTATTTGGTTAAGTAATTATAATAATAATAATAATAATAATTATTGATATGAATAAAAGTATTGTTTATTTTTATTTGTTAGAACTTGTATTTTTAGTTATTTAGTCAAGTAAAATTATCCTAAAAAAAAGTAACCATTGATATGATAAAAGATAATGTTTCAAAAATATTACATTTATTCACAATAATGTTTATTTTTATTCTTAAGAACTTTTACTTTTAGTTTTAGCTATTTGCTCAAGTAACTATTTTTGTAAGTAAAAGTAATTATTGATGTGAAGAAAAGTAATGTTATTTTTTTATCGCTAGTACTTTTATTTTTCACTATTTGGTCAAGTAATTATTGTCATAATAAAAAACAATTATTGTTACAATGAAATGTAATGTTTTTGAATTATTACATTTATTCACGATAATTGTTACTTAATAATGAGAATTTGTACTTTTTGTTATTTGATCAAATAATTATTATTGTAAGAAAAAGTAATTATTGATATATAGAATATACTTTATATTGAATAAATTAAATATTCATATTAACATAAATATAGACTTGTGCGAACAAATGTATATCTTATACTTATTAAAAGTAAATATTTCTATTAGGGTTCGGGATTTAGTGTAGTGTTAGGGTTTAGGATTTAGTGTTGAGGGTTTAATGTCCAGAGTATAGGGTTTAGTTTTCATGGTTTAGAAACATATAATGCTTTATATTGAATGAAGGTAAATACTTATACTAACATAATTATACATTTGTGCTAACAAATGTATATTTTATAATTATTAAAATTAAATATTCATATTAGGGTTTATGATTTAGTGTTCAGGGTTTAGGGTTTAGAATATATAATACTTTATATTGAATGAAGGTAAATACTTATATTAACTTAAGTATACATTTTTACTCGTTAGAACTTGTATTTTTATCTATCAGTCAAGTAATCATTATCGTAAGAAAAAGTAACAATTGATATGATGAAAAGTAATATTTCAAAAACATTACATTTCGTCATGTCAATAATTACTTTTCATCATAATAATAATAATTATTATTTTGAATAACACAGAAATAAATAAAAAAATAGAAAAAAAAGCAAAAACAAAATTAAAATACAGAAATAAATAGATTAAAAATATATAAAAGAAGGAATAAAAAAACATTGAAAGAAACTGAAAACTATAAAAAAAATGAAAAACATAATTAAAGTACAGAAATAAATAGATAATTACTTTGAATAACATAGAAATAAATAAAATAAAAACGAGAACATAATTAAAATACATAAATAAATAGATTAAAAATTTATATAAAAGAAATAATAAATAAACATTGAAAGAAACTGAAAAATAGAAAGAAAAAAAAAATGAAAAACCATAATTAAAGTACAGAAATAAATAGATTAAAAAAATATATAAAAGAAAATATAAAAATAGTATTAAAAGAAACTAAAAAACAGAAAAAAAAAATGCATGGAGTTAGATTTGAACTTGGTGGATGCAAGGTGAGAGTAAGACTGAGCCATTGCACCATGGACATCTTTTAAACATGTTTAAGACAATTAGGGCCTGTTTGATATGGGTTTATAGGTAGGATAAATTAAATTAATACAGATTAGTGTTATGTTTGATATCATGTGCAGTTAATATGGTCAACTCCTACTTAATCCCACTTCTCCATGCTATTTTGTGGGAATAACCCATACTAATAATCCGCCCCTCCCCCCTTGGATAACTTTAATACTGCGAAGTTGGATAAAAATTCTGCTACCCTTCCTCACGCATATCGATGCAAATGCCCAAGTAATGGTGAACACACATGGTATTTTTAAAATTATATGAGGATAGTTGTGGTATTAGATAATATAATCCAACATAATCCTATGGATATCAAACACAATATAGGATTAAGTAACCATGATATCAAACACCCATGAAATAGTATAAATCCACACTAATTTTTCAAGATAATTTTAATCCTAATCAATCCTAAACTGCAAATCAAACGGACCCTTACTATTATATCCTACGCCCAATCCATGCCCAGCTTGTAAGTCCGCGCCCTGACCCGACCCAACCCGCTCTGATGGTGAGGTTGGTCTCGCACAATACTAACCCTTATTTGTAACCTTCGTTTACTCACTAATACGCCCTCCATCCCGTGCGATGGAAGGTCGGGACATTTTTTATATTTAAAAAAAATAATTTATGCAATGTCAAAATATTTTCATTCATTAGTTAAATTAATTAATAAATAATAATAATTTATGTTAATTTAAATATTATTTTATTTGAAGTGGGCATAATAACACATAATGATATTATAAACACAATGAGTATAATATAAAATTTAATGAGTCACATATAGTAATAATTAAATGATAATCTATTGATTTTTCTAATCTATTGATAATTAAATGAAAATTTAATATTTTCTAATCTATTGATTTTTCTGATAAAAAAAAAGTAATAATTAAATGATAGAAAAAAAAATTACGATAACAATAACACAATCTGAGATATATATGGATGAATTATACCAAGAATGCTATCTTTCGTGAAAAATAAAAATGATTGCATAAGGCGGTATATAGTGTTGCATAAGCTGCAGTATAATACTGCATAAATTTTTTACCTGGGTTCGAATCCTGGAGGGAGCGAAAATTTTATCTAATTAATTAAATTTCATTATGCAGTCATTACAAGCAGCTTATGCAAGTTACAAGCATTTTATGCAACATATATATTCGTTTATGCAATCATTCCACATTCTCACCACATATATAAGGTTGGGTTCTGGTAGAATCCTTTGTATATAGTTTCAAATCTGGACCATTAATTAAAAAAATGCGGATTGTACAGATGAATGACACGTGGTGCTAACATTAAAAGATTTAATTTTTAAAAAGATACAGAGGGGCAAAACAATCATTTTTACGTTTTTAGCAATTAGTTGTGCATGGTTGTGTTTTATAATATGCATTGTTATGTTATGTAATATGCAGTGTTCTATTTTATCATATGCATAGTACTTGCAATTAGTCATGCATTGTTTTATTTTATTGTTGCAGGGTTCATTGACACGAGGTGCATGGTTAATTAACACAATATGTAGGGTTCACTGACACAATATGCATGGTTCAATTTATATGAATGCATGGTTCGGTTTAGACATAGTAGATTTTAGGGGAAAAAATGCATGGTTCATTGACACAATATGCATGCTTCATTTTAAATTGTAGGAGATAAGTGAAAAAGTATATATAAAAAAAAAAGTCTATGAGTAAGCTTAAAGTGAGTATTCTGAAAGTTGGCGAAGTAACAGGTTACCAGGAAATAGCAGATGGTGACAATCCGTGTAAATTGTCAGTACGATATTGCAACCTTGAAAATTGATCAATGGTCATTGCCTCGTAACTCATGTGATTAGTCTAAAGGTGAACTTACTGGTCAAACTGACTTGCATTTATAAAATAAAGAATCCTAAGGTGAACTGAATTCCCTTATTTAATAGGGTCGTGGATGTAGGAGGACTAAAGGAGTTGCTCCGAGCCATGTTAAATTGCTTGTGTGCTATACTTCATGTTTTTACTTTAGTTTTGTTGTTTCTGTCTAAATTGCTTTTCAAATCTCTTAACAAACTGAAGACACAAACAAGCAAACTGATTGTGTTTTGATCATCAGTATTTTGGTTCAGTGTTGCCTTACTTGACAAATATTTCAGTACACTAACCAACTGCATCAGCTCTAAGTATAAACATTAAATTGATTTTCATGATTTTATCAGTATGACTCAAGTCACTGATAGTCAAGTAGAACTCTACTTTCGTTGAATTGAAAAGACAAAAGATTTTCTTAACGAGTACAAATCATCATTATTCTGCACACGCTTCAGTTTCTAATCTAACTGATATGTTGACGAGTAATCAGTAGAATAAACAACTAACTATCTGTTAGGCAGGAGCTTTGCAAAACTATACTTTCATCTCACCTCAATGCGTTGATGTGTATCGATCTTTCATACTGACTCATTATCTGCCTTAGAGCATCAGCAGTGAGGATGACCTGATAGTTGACGTGATAGACAGGGGACCATATTGGGTCAAGGAGGCTGTAGTGGGATGACATGATAGTTGACCTGATCTTTTTAGTTTTGATTTTTGTATTTTTCATTTAATTTTAATTGCACAAATTTAAACATCACAATTTACTTCATTAAATTGCATTAATTTTAAAATCCTAAAAATTACATTAAAAAATTACATAAATCTTAAAAATTTAAAGACATCCTAAAATAACTATTCCAGCTCTAGAGGTCTAAAACGTGCCCAAACGTACTCCATCAAATCATGTTGGAGCACAACATGCATCTGCCTATCTAGGAGAATTGCATCTCTTTACATGTATTCCTCGAAGCAAATCGGGGTTGCTCGAGCACTCTCCATCGATTCACTGCTAGACGCCCCGTGTCCTGCGTCGTCATCTCTCCAATGGGCAGCTCTATCACCTTCGTTCTCCACAATCATGTTGTGGAAAATGATGCAACACATCATGATGTCCTTGAGATTCTTGACGTACCAACCTCGCGCCGGACTTCGAATGATTCCCCACCGAGCTTGAAGCACTCCAAAGGCGCGTTCGACATCCTTCCGTGCTGATTCTTGCATCTTCTTGAACCTCGCCTCATTCGGATTGGTCGCCATCGGTGGACTCTTGACGAAACAACGCCACTCCGGATATATGCCGTCGCACAAGTGGTAGCCCATCTGGTAGTAGTGCTGGTTGGCCTGAAAGATCATCGGCGGCACCGTTCCATCCAACACGTCGGAGAAGAGAGTCGACTGGTTCAGAACGTTGATGTCGTTGTTCGAACCAACGGCGCGAAGGCATACCAAATCCACATATCGTGGGATGCAATGGCCTCCAAAATCAAGGTGGGCTCCCCTTGATCACCGCGTGTATATGCGCCGTGCCACGCCTTTGGGCAATTCTTCCACGCCCAATGCATACAATCAAGACTCCCGAGCATCCTGAAAAATCCGTGTCGCGCCTCTTACATCTGAGTAAGGCGTTAGATGTCCACCGGCGTTGGACGGCGAAGATAATGGGCTCCGAAAGCCCGGATGACAGTCGTGCAAAACTTCTTGAGACATAGACGCCCCGTCGTCTCGGCAACCTTGTGATACTCGTCGAAAGTATCCGCACTGACGCCGGTGGCTAATTGGCGGATATATAGCCGCCGTGCATTTCTGCAAAGGTGTGAGAGAGTCCCGACCTCGTGCATCATGGCTCATCTGGAAGTAAGTATCCTCACCTTGAACAGCCTCGACGATGCGCAAGAACAGCTCCTTCTGCATCCGAAAATGAAATCGGAAAAATGTAGGCCCGTACGTCGGATTGTCGTTGAAGTAGTCTTGTATAAGACGTAAATGGGCACCCTCACGATCATGGTGGACGTATTGACGGTGATGAATAACACGTTCCGGCGCCGGTTGAGAGTACATCGCAACAAGCAACTGTTGCTGCTCCTGGAGCTTATCGATGATCTTTTCCATGATCCTGTCAAACGAAGATGACGAAGTATCATCGAATTGCTCCATTTTTTAGTGTGTGAATGAAGGAGGAATAGATGAAGAGTGGAAGAGAGAATTTTTGTGTGTGTGTGTTTGAAGAAGGAATAGAGAGGTATTTATAGAAAGAAGAAAAAAAAAATTAAGAAGACGGCTAAAATAGCCGTTGGGAAGAGAGAGGGAGAAACAAACGGCTAAATCATCTCTTTTCAAAATTCGATTTTTTTTCTTTTTTTCTTTTTAAATTGGCGCGTGTAAAACACGCGCCTCACATTTTCGCTATTGAGGCACACCCGATCTATCGGGACCCCATCCAGTCATCCTTAGCTGCAGTGGGCGACCCGATAGGCGGGGTGACTTGAGTCCCCCCTATCGGGTCACCACTCCAGGTACTCTTAGAACATTTAAGTTGAAATATAGCAAAAAGGTTTTAAATATGCTAACTGGTGTATTACCCCTACACTAGTACATACTCGTCCCGTAACTAATACAAACACACTACAAGAAAAAAGTATTTTTAACAATCATAATTATTAGTCGTTAATTAACGTCGTTGACGACATAACAATAACTGAAATAATTTTTTTAACGATCTAAAATTTGATAATTAATATTATTATTTTTTAACGAAATATTAACGACTAAAATAATTTATTATTCTATTTTTTTAATTCATTTGTTAATATTATTATTATTATTTTTTATTATTTAATTTTATCGTTAATATTAATTTCTATTAATTATTTTGTTATTCTAAAATAGTTGAGAATTTTTTAATTTTTTTAATGATAATATTATCTTTTAAAAACTTTTTGATGATAATATATATATATTTTTTAAAATCTATCGTCATTTTCTACCGTCACTCCCCCACCAACATCAACAATCTTCCTCAAATCATCCAAACAAGTCTCGATATATTTCATCCACATGTATATTTTGAGAGTATGCATGAATGAAAGTGCATATTAAACGATAATATAAATGAATTGATGGTTGTTAATATAAATCTTCTTTATGGATGCCACTTGGAAGAAATTTCGAGATTAATTTTGCTTGACTCATCAGTTACATGATGGGTGGTCCATTAATTGAGGAGGTTATGAATGTGTGTGATATTGAGGATAAAATACGTTAGGAAAAGGAAAAATTTGATCGTTAAAATTTGTATAGGGTGAAAATTTAATTAAGATCAAAATCGATATTTATAACTACTGAATTTTCGGTCGTTAAAAGGCATAATGATCAAATTAAAAATTGTTAATTTCGATTGTTAAAAATTGTAAATGGTGGAAATTTAAGATCAAAATTGGTATTTATAACGACTGAATTTTCGATCGTTAAAAGTCAGAAAGACCATCCAAATAACAACACTTCAAATCGATTCGTTAACGTCGCTTTTTCTAGTAGTGACACTTCGTTCCACACTTCTGCTTAGCTCATTCCCACAATGCAAAACTGTTCAACGACGCAATCGCAAAACGACATTGTTTTGCCCTGTATATTTAAGCGGTGATAATTTTTTAAATTTTACTAAATTAATCAGACTAACCCAAAATAGTAAACACCCCAACTATTTTTGGGCGGGGGCATGAATAAATAGAAAAAGAATCCGAATCACAAAACAACATACCATATGACCATAATATATATTTGGGAGTAGCGTAAAACTTATGATAAAACTTCACTTGGATTGAAATGTAGTAATAATTTCTAAATCCAAGAAAAGAAAAAAAAAAACAGGTAATAAAGCCGATTTCAAGGAAAGGTCAAAAGTCCCGGCCGATGCAACGAAAGGTAGTCTAGCCGTCTCTCTCGACCCCCCAATTTCTGGCCCGAAGCTGAAAGCGCGCCACCGCCGCCAAAAACCTGACCCCCTGCACCGGATCCAGCACCTCTACCATCTCGGCCACAGTCCACCCCTGAAGCGCATCCGCATTCCCGACCACCGCCCGCATCGCCGCCTTGAGCTCGTCTATAGCCGCATGCATCTCCGGCACCGAGTAGTCGACCGAGTTCCTGAACCTCTTGACCAGACTGTAGACCGGCTGCTCCGCCACCGTCTCCTGCACCCGCGCCATGTCCTGCGTGATCTCCCTCTCCCTCCGGCGCGACTCCGTCTTCACCTCCTCCATCCGCTGCATCTGCCCCGGCGACAGCTCCTCCGCCAGCGCGCCGTCCATGATCGGGAAGAGGATGGACGGCCGAAACCCCGTAATCCACAGCAGCGAGCGCTCGAAGGAGCTCATCCACGGCGGAGATATCGACACAAACACATCCTCCTCAACCGCCGCCGCCTTCTCGCGGTAGAACTCCCGGTAATGCTCGATTACGCGAGGAATTATATCGCCGCATTCTCTCTTCCGGTCGAAGCCGTCAACCGGCGACAAGAGGGCCTCGAGCTGCCGGAGCAGGTCTTCTTGGCGGCTGAGCCACCCTTGGTAGAAGCTGCTGAAGTTTGCCATTTGTACCATTATTTTCAAGAGAGTGAGGGTATAAATATATAGGTGGAATATTACAACGTGGACTTGGGAGTTACACTTTTGTCTTAGGAATTAAGGATTTTTGTATGTATATCATTTTTTTTATTTGTTTGGGAATCGGGAAAGGAATTAATAATTTGTCTTAGGAATGAAGGATGTTGTGTTGTAGTTTTATTAATGAATTTCTTAATCCGCAAGAATTTGAATTGTTGGTAAATATCAATGGAAAGCGGTGTTGAGGAACGGCGGAAGACGTGCGCAGTGTTTTGTCGCTTTCTCTTCAACCATTTGGTTGATTTTCTCATCACAACTTTACGCTCATACGTTAAAGACAAATATAAAATAGTCGTGGTGAATTCATTGAATATGGAGCATTTATAAGTCATTTTTGTCACCACACATTGGATTAAGTTTCAAATAGTTGTTAGCTTTTATTTATGTGGAGAAATGTTTGTGTAGGTAAAGGGCTAAGCGAAGAAAAAATAATATACTTTCTTCGTTCCAAAATAATATAATATGCACATATTCTTGTACGATTTTAATTTAATAAATATTAGGTGAATGTATTATGAACGAAGAAATTGATTCACTAATATATGTTGTAATATTATGATAATGGGGATAAAAAAAATAATGCACTTTTTAGAAATTATGTGTAATAAAATTGTAAATAATCTGAAAAAAATGAAATAAAGAATTAAGAGTTTGTGACGGGGTGATGACCAAAAGTGAAATGTGTACACTTTAGTGGGATGTGCCGAATTAGCAAAAAGTACATATTGTTCTGATACAAAAGGGCTACTATGTATGATTGACACTAAAAATCAAATACTCGTAACGTTATATTTTATTGGGATAGGTCCAAGTACCCCTCCTCTTCCACTCAGCTATAAGCTTTTTACGTTGCCAAAAAGCAAATTTTAATAACACTTTTGGGGGTCTTTGGGCTTATGAGCCTTGTTATCTAATCAATGAACTTATCTTATAAGGGTCGACATAAAACCATTCACATAATCTTGCATATTAGAAATTACTTGAGTATCTTCTATATACTTATGTTAGAGTGTTTTAGATATTATTGATTTATACAGGAATATTAGTATGTAAACATATAAATTTTAAAGTTTTTTTAAAATTGCACATGGCAATTTCTTTTTCTGAACATAAATACTCAACCTTCCAATTTTTCCAGGTTTGCATACGGTTTAAATTTCACCCAAATCGAAGTTGAGTTGCCAAGCATAAATTCCTACACGGCCATATCAGGGATGAAAAAAAAACGATGCAATATTTAACACATGAAAACGTCGTTATTTATAACTAAATAGGGTTTTTAAATCCAAGAAGCGGCTTCAGGTGTCATTGGCAAGATCGATAATGGTCTTGAAAAACATGATATCCCTATTAAAAATTTATCGTTGTGATATGAATTATTTCTTGAAGAGCTCGACGATGCTCATGAAACCTACCCTTTAAATTGGTAGTTAATCTTTGCTTGAACTCATCATGAATTTTCCTCAATCTGCCATAATTATCATCAATCAAATGATTTATGGATTTGAAACTCACATTTTGTTATAAACGATAATATTTTGGTATGTGATAGTTCCTTAAGGAACATCTACGTGTTTTTAGTAAGATTGAAGGCGGAATTATATGTATAAACGTAGGGAATGATGAAAATGAGTGGTTTTACCGAAGGTAATTAAGTATCAAGTGCGAGCTTTCTGGATTATGGAGTCTGTCGTCTTGTCGTGAGAGCTTCACTGGTTCTCGTTGTACTTGTTTCGTGCACTGCAAAATAGAGGACCAGAGAGGGACTTCTGGGCAGGCATTACGATGCCCAAATCAACTATGGATCGGTGATAGGATAAACGAAATAACACAAAAGTGAAGAAATATCAAATACTCCCTCCGTCCGCCAAAATTATGTAAAATTGCTTGGGCACGGGATTTAATAAAATTGGTGATGATTTTGATGTAGTGGAGAAAGGGTCCCACCACTTTATGAGATGTGTGGTTGAGATTGAATTTTGAGTGGGTTTTTTGTAAATAAAGAGTGTTAGTAAGGATAAAATATTAAAGAGGATGGTGGGACCATTGCCATAAAAGGAAAGTGACATAATCTTGGCGGACGCCAAATATAGTAATTTTTACATAATCTTGGCGGACGGAGGGAGTATGTGTATGGAATGGTGAAGAATGAGGCGTACATACCATGCTTTTGAATGGTGGGATTGTTATAGGGTTTTAGGATACTTAAGAGGTATATAGGTAATTCTCCTTGTCGAACGTGTGTGTTCCTGGTGCATGACCGTCGCTTTCTCTCTGTTATACTCGTTGCCTTAGTAGAGGAAAATTATCAGGTGGGGGACAATGGGCAGTTACACACGTCTCACATATGTCCCACCTAACTGATCCTATGTCATTCACGGGAATCTTCCATCATACCATCCTTGATTTGTTCCCGTATTTCTGAGTAGATCATTTTTCCTACGTAGATATTGTTTTGAAGGTTCTTTCTCATGTACCCGAGTATCTTAAAGTTTCCCTTACAAATAATGTTTCTTTCGAAGGGATTCTACCAGGTCGAAGGCCAATGGTGAGGCCCTTGGAGCAGTCAATGGTCCCCCCACTCCGAATATTTACCTTGGTAATTGTTTCGAATAAGTCCTTTACTCTATCAGGCGTCTTCCCTAGGGATTTTCTGCTTTAATCGGATCTTTGGACACCCGAGGCGATGACATCAACCCTATCGAGTATCTGTCAATTTTCTTACCATTATTCATCATTTTTGTAGTCGTTTTCAGGAACTCCACTTTTTCCCAATCGTCTCTCAATTTCCACCCTTGACTAAAGGGAGTTTTATATTCATTTTGTAACATTGGCCGTCTACGTGGGATCACTACCCCACATATTTTGTCCTAAAATCCATTTTCTTTCTTTCTCTCCTACTTTTTCTTTCAAACTTTCTCATCTTATTTTCTACAAAACTTCTCCCACTTCATATGAAGGAATGAAACAGTCGGTGTCACTGCTCATCTCCGTTCTTCTATTTTCTAGACAATGTCGACTCGACGCCAAGGTTTAGATACCTTTTTACATCCTACCATGCTTCTTTTAACTCACACTTTGAAGTGTTTCAAGTATATGTTAATTTGTGATATTTTTTTTTCTCTTTTTGCATCTATTTATTTTCTAGCCATGCTTCACAAAATTCCTTCAATTTTGTCTGTTGCCGAGTTCCACAGTATAACCAACTATGTCCTTATAATAATTTTGACATATGTACTTTGACTGACAAAGATCGTCCTCATACCATCATATCTCCTACCGTGGCTTTTGAAAAAGCCACCTAGATGCAAGCATTAGGTTCTCAGTTTATCCATATTTATCAGGAATATGTTATAATCCCCCATCTTCTTCTTCTCGCATTTTTTTCCCTTCATTTATTACTTGTTCAACTACCTTGAATTGATGTCATATTTTCAGTTTTTAATTCTTCGTATTTGTTGTTTTCATATATGAGTTTTGCCATATTAATGATGGTTTAATTCTATGGTGAGCAGGGCCTTTTGGCCATGGGAACTCTAACTTAGTGAAGAATCTCTCTGGAGAGACAAAGGTTACCGCGAGACGCGAAGGATCTGCATCTCAAATCGGCTAGAAACTTGTCCTTTCAGTCTAGCAACTGTTATTCTATGAAACCCTCTGAAAAACTCCCAGTAATTCTCATTGAAGCTGTTGATATCTCGGTTATTATCCCAAGTGGCTCCCACTAAGTTCCCCTTCCAAACACCATTTTTATCGAAGGGATACCGCCATGTCGGAGGCTAATGGCGGGACCCTCGAAGTGGCCAATGGTATTCGTGTGGTCAACTACGTAGGGTAATTATTACTCTGCATCAATATGTTTTAATACCATGTCGTTTTTCCAACTGCCGACTCAAATTTGATTTGGAGAAACTTAAAACTGTGTGCAAATTTAAAAAATTGAAAGGTCGAATATTTATTTCTGTTAAATAATTAAAAAGATCTTGTGCAATTTTAAAAACTCTATAAAATTCGTGTATTTACAGGGAAATAACTATTTATAAAAGGGTTAAGTACCAAATCCCCCCCAACGTTGGGGCCCCTATCGCGTATAGGACCCTATAGTCAGGGTAAACACTGTTTACTACCTCAACGTGGCTAAACCTAAGCAAATCCCCCCCGCGTTTTAACGGCCCCAAACGCCGTTTGTTATTTAATTTTTTTTATTATTATTTTAATGAAGGTGGGCCCCATTTCACACGTCACTACCACCAACCTTCTCCCCCCATCCCCGCCGCCGCTGCCCCCAGACATGTTCTTCCCCAACCTCTGCTACCGCTTCCCCCGCCACCGCCAGCCATGCCTTTCACCGCCACCAGACATCCCTTTCCCAAACCTCCCGGCGTCCCCTTCTCTCTCTTCACCGTAGATCCTCCCCCATCTTCCCAATCGCCACCACCACCACAACAAAAGAAATCGAACCCCAATTCAGAGGGAGGTCGAGAAATTGAGAATCAAACCCCAATTTTTGGAGAAATCGAACCACCAATTTTTGGAGCTTCAGTTGGTGCGGCGGAGGCGCATAGTCTGGTGGGGGAGGGCGGCGGAGGAGGAGAAGGGATTGATGGGGGTAGGCGATAGAGGCCATCGAGGAAGGCGGCGGATCTGTGATGGTGGTGGGGAAAGGCGGTGGATGAAGAGTTGTGGTGGTGGGGGAGGGTAGCGGAGGAAGCTGGAGCTGGAGAAGACGCGGTGGATGGCGGTGGATCTGTGATGGTGGTCGGGGAAGGCATGGCTGGCAGTGGCGGAGGAAGCGGCAGCGGAGGTTGGGGAAGAACATGTCTGGGGGCGGCGGCGGCAGGGATGGGGGGAGAAGGTTGGTGGTAGTGACGTGTGAAATGGGGCCCACCTTCATTAAAATAATAAAAAAAAATTAAATAACAGACGACGTTTTGGGCAGTTAAAACGCGGGGGGATTTGCTTATGTTTAGCCACGTTGAGGTAGTAAACAACGCTTACCCTGACTATAGGGTCCTATACGTGATAGGGGCCCAAACGTTGGGGAGGGGGGATTTGGTACTTAACCCTTTAAAAAAAAAATTATTACCCCAATTAGGATAAATTAAATAGTTTATTTTTAATGAATCATTCTATTTATTATAAATATGTTCTTAATTTAAATATATAGCAAATATATACTCTATGGCGTCCGGGTCAGAAGTAAGGAGTGTTCGTCGGTGCATAAGGCACAGACAAAAAGCGACTCCTATAAGTACTTCAAAACGAATTAATGCACCAACCAACCTAAACACACTAGAAAGAGAGGGATTCCAATAATATGCAGGTATGAGATTGCATATTCGATGAGAACTTAAATGATTTGATTGGTGCTACTCATACTAATAAGACACATCTTCTTTTCTGGTAACCACGTGGAAGAAACTCCAAGGTTAAACGTGCTTGCCTTGAAGCAATTATATATATACTAGTGTGTAACTCGTCGAAATTCGACGGGAATTGTTTGATGTTATAATTTATAAATGAAAAGTCCACCTCCATTTCATTATATCTTTATAAATGATGAATATCATACAATAAAATAAATGTTAACATGACATAGGTTTACGTTGCATATCAAACTAAAATGAAAAAATAAATTAAAGAGGACTTTCATCCCTAACATGACTTATTGAAACGTATATTCGAAAAAATTATTTGCCACCCACTACTATTTGCCACCCATGCCCGCGACCCGCGGCTATCCGCCACCCACTACCCGTCGAGGCTTGAGAGGTAGGGTCGCTGCTGCTTCTCACCGTCGACATCCTGCAATCAACCACCCAACAAATGCAATAAATCACCCAACAAATAAATCACCACAAAACTGTAGCAAATTTGAAAGAAAATTTCAACTTCTTGTACACTACTATTTGCTACCATACCCGCGACCTGTGGAAACCCACCGACCCGCCACCCATCGAATACCCGAATTTCGACGGATACCCGTCATCCACTACCCGTCAGATACACGGCGAGGCTTGCGAGGTAGGGGCGCTACTACTTCTTAGCGTTGTCATCCTACAATCAACCACCCAACACATGCAATAAACCACCCAACAAATTTCTTAGAGAATTTTTTTTTATTAAGAAAAGGTATTAACATGACATGTCAAACTTTATATTATAATTAGGCTAGTAACATCATAATCACCAATTTCTTTTCTTCTGCTTTATTAAAGTATGTCATTTTTGTTACTGACACAATGTAAAGATGAAATCTTTATCATCATAAGAGCTATAATGCACGGATTCGCCGAAAATCAACCCTGTGCAGTATCCGATTCGCGCGGGGGGCGGGTGCGGGCGCGATTCGCGTGGGATTCGCCATCTGGCGAATCCCCCCAAAAATCAAAAAAAAAATCGGATTCGCGAATCGAGAGTTGTTGGCTGGCAGGAGGCGAGGCGGCATGATCCGAGACGGTTGAGCAGGGCGGCGGGGCCGAAGGCCAGGTGCCGCTGATGCAGCCGAGAAAGGAGCAGTAGCAACGGCGGCCCTTCTTGGCCGTCTGCTGTCAAAAACGCGTGGGAGAGAGTGAGGGAGGACAGATAGGAGGCAGTGGGCCGAAGGGAGGCGGAATCGGGCTTCTGAAGGGTTCGGGGCGGGCGGCGGCGGCGGCGTCAGTGGAGCCGGTGAGCATTTGGACGACTTGCTTGAAGGAGGAGGTGTCGGATTGCAGGCGTGGGTGCGTGAACAGAGAGAGAGAGAAACAGATCTGAGATCTGTGCGTGTGTGCGTGTGATAGAGAAGGAGAAGAAAATAGGGTTGGGTAATTTGGGTCAATTAATTCAGCTGGGCCTCTATAATTTATTAAAGTAGTTGGGCTTATTTTTAAATAAGTCTTGGGCTGTCCAGTTTCTTTTAATTAAATGATGCCTCATTAGTTTAATTAATTTATTTAAAAAATAATTTGCATAATAATAATATTATTATTATGTATATATTTTAAGTAAATTAATTATCATATGTTTAAAGCATGACATGTATTACTTATCTCATATATATATATATATATATAGGGTGTGGTTCTAGAGAGAACTACATTATTTGTGAGAACGGGAGAACCATAAAATCTAATGCATCCACTGTAAAAATTAATGCATTCGCTGTTAAAATTAATGCACTAAAAAAATAAAAAAAAAATGCTCCCTTCAGGATTCGAACCCAGGATCTGCATTCATCCAACAAGATGATGCATCCACCGTAGATCTTGATGATCGAATGGCTGAAAATGGTTCTCCGGTCTTCTTTTATTTATGGTTCTTTCTTGAACCTCTCCATATATATATATATATATATATATATATATATATATATAACAGACGTATCCTTCACGAATCGCACCCTATAATTTTTGAAAATCCGTATCCCCGTACCCGAATCGTATCGCTCCCGCCCCCGCCCCCTCGCACATGTGCAACATAGCATAAGAGTTGTGACTGATGCACATATGTCTCTCAAATGCAGATACTCTGATGCACATATGTCTCTAATTCACAAGTCATTTTACATCAGTTTACAAGCCACATTGATCTTTAAGGATCAATACTCAGTATGGTTAATCTAATCTTATTTATCAGTTTATTTTATAACCTCTATCCACGAACATATTTATTGGTATATGCATCTACAATGTAGTGTATAAAACACACAGTATCTAATATAATTAGTAGTACACTTATTATCCATAGCAAAATATTTTCAATAAACTTGTATCAAAACTACCAATGTTATGATATGACATAAAAATTTACGTAGGATGCAAAAATAATCGAGATTACATAGGATGCAAAAATAATTGAGATATACTGTTACAGAAACAGGCAAAAATACAGACAAAAGTTTCTAAGGCACAATTTCTAATCTAGGAACACAAATGCTCATGTTATCTCCTCACCTCTAGTTGAGGTTTGAATGCAATTACAGCACACAATTTAACAATTTTTGGTGACGGGACAATACCCTAACACATAATCTAAATACCTAAAAGCAAAGGCAAAAAGAAGGAGAAATATTGGTGCTGCAATATGGCGAAATACCGGAAAGTAAAGGCAAATTATAAACAAAATTATTTAACAGGGGAAAAGAAGAAGAAGAAGAAGAAGAAGAACGACAATCTAGAGCAATTTTAGCAGTTAAACTGCTACTCGATAACAGTAATTGTTAAAAGAAAATTAGGAAATAAACAAATTTATGTCTTGACAATATTAGTCCTGTTTCATTCTAGAAATAGTCTTATGATAAAAAAAACTGGTATTACCTTAACATTATGGTTCGATAATTTGAAACTCCGTATGTACTTATCAAGAAAATGCATAATGGAAACTCCCTATTATATTATGACTCAAGAACATCAAACAAGAGTTATTGAGAAGGACAATTCTCAATGCACAAGAAAATCGACCATATATATGCGTAAATTTAAGTTGATTAAATCTCTATAGCATTACATAAAAAATAAAATTAAAATGATATTCAAAATTACATCATAATCTATCAAAATTACCTCGATGGCTCTATGGGATCAACATTTTCTTCTCACTGACTTTGTCATATTTTTGCTTCTTGGTACCAACTTTACGTCCTTGCCAGGGCAGGCTAACAAAATAGAACGTAGAATAAGTATGGAACACAAAAATCTCAGCAATTGTCAGATAAAAGAAAAAAAAAAATCTTCCAAACATTTAGAAAACGTCGCCACTAAAAAAAAGTAGGGATCATCTATGTTCAACCAACCTTCTTCTCATAAAATACATTAGGAAGACATCACTGTTTGGGCAATCTAATTTCTTCCCTGTGATTCTTATAGTTTATGCAAATAACAGATTTCTTATTTTTGTTATTTTGTTCAAGTAACATTATGAATTTTTAACACTTGGAGATAGTAAAAATAGCATTATAAGAAGACAAAATATGGAAGGACTGTTAAAGATTCATAGGATCATGCGTAGTCCATCCAAATAGGTTTGAGGGGATAATCAGAAGATATCTAATAGATTCATATGAACGCATAATATTTGTGAACTTGCTTAGAAGATATCTTCAATACTATCCAAATCATAGTAATGAGCTAAAGAAGAGCTCGAAAATGCCAAGACATAATTAAATAGCACTACAAAAAAGCGCGAAAATAGCGGCGAAAATTACCGGTGGCACGGCGGCGGCATTTCAGGCGACCCGCCCTTTCGCAATCACCGGCCAATTACCGACGGCAAAATTGCCGCCGGTAATTAGCGGCGGCGCCGCCGCCGGTAATTTTAAAATACGCAATAATTAATTAATTTTATACAATTACCGACGGCGATATTGCCGCTGCTAATTAGCGGTGGCAATTGCCGTCGGTAATTAATAAATTATAGGGCACTCGTAACCCTTCTTTTTTCAGTTTTGCGCCGCACACAGAAAATCCCCCCTCCCCCATGCTGCTGCTGCTTCCGGTCTCCACCCGCCGCCGCCGCCGACCGTCGCCCAGGTAACTCTCTCTCTCTTTAATTTGCTCTCTTAAAGATCTCTCTCTCTCTCTTTAATTAATTTTAATTATATATATATAATTATTTAATTTTCACTTATATTCTTCATTGTAGTTCGACGACCTCGTTTCGCCGCCTTCTTCACGACACCCAGCCGGAAACCACCACCGTACGCTTCTCGTATTTATTTATTTAATTATTTATGTATTTATGTTAATTAAATAGATTTATTTGTTAGATCTAGTTAATTAATTTATAATTGGCTTTGTTTATAAATAAATTATATGAAGCATGATTAATTTTAAATTATATTAATTGAAGCATGATTAATTTTAAATTATATTAATCAATTAATATATGTTGTTAGTTTAATTTTAAATTATGAAGCATGATTAATTTTAAATTATATTAATTATAATCAATTAGTTTAAGTTGTTTGTTAGAATAATTTATATATGTTGGATAATTTTGTTAAATTAAATGTTATGTGCTATGTGTTTATGAAATGTTATGTTATTATGTATATTGTGGGATAGATTTAATCAATTTCTTAAGGATCTTCTCCCAACAAATGATTGTTTTCAATTAATTTATTATATTTTATTTGTTTTTTTCAATTAGGATTTGCAAGAATGAGTGATAATCGTACGTGGATGTACGCGAGATACAATGATCGTACTGCATTTGAAACGGGGCTTGAGTTTTTCCTTGAGTGGGCGAGAAATCAAACGGCGTACACAGATGGACAAGGTAACATTAGGTGCCCGTGTAAGAAGTGCAAGAATCAAGCGTATTTAGATGTACCTACGGTCAGAAAATATGTTAGTAGGCGTGGATTTGTCTTGAATTACACAAATTGGGTTTCTCACGGGGAAGCACCGCTGTATATGCCGAGAGAACATGCTATAATGAATGAGGATGATGGATTATACAATAACTACGAAAGGATGGTGCATGACCATGCTGGACCTAGTAATTATCAAGATCCTCCAAATCTGGAGCAGCCGCCCAATAATGACGCTCAACAGATTTATAAAATGTTGGATGCAGCGTCCCGAGGTTGAGGCTGTTTCTACACGAGCACGTGCCAACCGGATGTCCGAGGCCGATGGGGAGGGTATATGGATCAGTAGGCACGTGGGCGGGTCTCAGTCGACTCGTATCCTGCAGCAGTATATGGTTAGTAACAAATAATTAAGTTCATAAGTATATATATATATATATATATATATATATATATATATATATAGGGGAGGGCTAGAATAAAAACACTCTTAAGTGTATAAAATATAAATGATTTTCAGCCCTTAGATCATCAAGATCTACGGTTGATTCGTAACCCTGTTGGATGAATTCGTGGTCCTGGGTTCGAATCCCAAAGGTAACAAAAAATTATTTTTCACAATTCGTAACCATGTTTGATGAATTCGTAACCATGTTGGATAAAATTCGTATATTAAAAAACGTTTATATTTATATTTTAAGAAGTGTTTTTACCGTAGCCCTCCCCTATATATATATATAAGTATATATATAAATTATTTATCTTATATAATTAGGTTCATAAGTATATATATATATATATACATATATTTATATATATATATATAAATATATAATATCTTGACTAATATAACTTATTTATCTTATATAAATACATCTACAGAGCTTGGAGCCTGATTTTCCCCAGGATGCACCGAACTATGCCACCTTCCTCCGCCTCCACATGTACGCCGACGGAAGTTATACGTCGGAGAGAGATGCAAGAATTGACGCAAGTGTTTAAGTTTATTCAAATATTTAGTGAATGTATTTATTTTCTAACAATTATGCATTGTTATGTATGAATTAGGCCGAGGTTCATCGACTGGCCGCTGCCACAAGACGAGAGTCACGGCTAGATGAGGTGTATTTGGAGGTGGTGCATCCGGATAGGTCACAGATCTACGACGTCGAGAGTGCCGGGCAGAGTCAGGCTAGTAGGGGGTCTATCCGCAGCACGGACACTTCTGCGGTGTCTCAGCAGCTTTATGAGACACAGATCTCCACGCTGGAGGAGCGATTGGCGGCAGAGCAAGCAGTACGCCAAGAGATGCAGGAGCGCATGGCTCAAATGGAGGCGTTTATGAGGATGTATAATGCTCAGCCACCTCCACCCCCTGATGCCGATGATGATGATGATGATGATGATGCTTAGGACTTTCCGTCTTTTATTACCATGCTAGACTTATATTTATGTTTTCAAACAAAATTACATTTGCACTTTCTTTTCAAATTTATGTTTTATTGAACTATATATTTCAAGTGCTTTAATTATTAAAACTATATATGTTTTATATATTTATGGCAATGATGATGATGATTGCATTTAACATAAACAAATAAATTCAAATCACATTATAATAACCAAATTAAAACACTTTTGATGTATTAATGTTAAAAAAATACTAAAAAATAAAAAATAAATAAATATTTAATTAATAATTAAATATTAATTAAATATTTTACCGACGATAAAAATAAGGACGGAAACGAACTCGATCACTAATTAACAACATATTTCAGGTATTATCTCCACATATTCAAAGATTATAAATATATGAGTGAGTATATAGCATTTAAATGAATTAATAGGTGTAGATATATCAATAATACGAGTGTTCTGTACTGGTGACCGCTCGAAAAGAATTTCAAAGTTAAGCGTGCTTGACACAGAGCACAAGCAAGATGGGTGACCCACTGGAAAGTCGGGTCACGGACTGGGAAGTTCGTCTAAAGTATGCAATACCGTATAAATACGGAAATAAATTGTGAATATACAATAAAATATATAAATAAATAAATAAAATAAAATAAAATAAATAAAATTAAAAAAATTACCGACGGCATTTTGCTGTCGGTAATTACCAACGGCATTTTGCCCTCGCTAAAAGCTCGGCCCCCTCCGGCGAAGTGCCACCGGACGGCGGTGGTTTATTACCGACGGCACTGTACCGCCGCTAATTAGCGGCGGCAAACGCCGTCGCTAATATTCCGGCATTGCTCCGTCGGACTCCGGTGTAATCACCGACGGCATTAATTAGCGGCGGCAACCACCGCCGCTAATTCTCCGGCATTGCTCCACCGTTTAACGACGAAAATTCCGGCGGCAAAGCCGCCGTTAATTGCCGACGGCGGCCGGTCGCCGCCGGTATTGTCGTTACCGACGAGTCGCTTAGCGGCGGCAGCTTGCCGCCGGCATCGCCGCCGGTAACACAATTTACCGGCGGCCGTCTTTTATTACCGACGACATTTTGCCGTCGGTAATTGCCGATTTTTTTGTAGTGTAGATATCCAAAGAGATGACAATAAGATGCGCCAACTAATCTGATTTTCTTTCTTGCTTCGAGTGCTACATCAAGTGAATAAAAAGTTAAGAAAAATACCAACGCTAAATAGACCATCAAATACACAACAACTAAATAGTTAAAAAGCTCGAAAATGCCAAGACATAATTAAATAGATATCCAAAGAGATGACAATAAGATGCGCCAACTAATCTGATTTTCTTTCTTGCTTCGAGTGCTGCATCAAGCGAATAAAAAGTTAAGAAAAACACCAACGCTAAATAGATCATCAAATACACAACTAAATAGTTAAAAATAGATAATAATTTATCTCAATAAATTTTTCAATAAAGTTTGAACCTGATTCTTGATGTGTATGTAATAAAAACCTATAATTTATTTCAAGGCGTTTCAATAGCGAAGAAAAGAAAAAACGGAGCAAAAAATAGAAGAAAAGTAGTGTTGGCTGCGGCAAAAAAATTTATCATTGGAACTTCTGAATTTATAGCTAAAAATGTTGGTTATAAAATTTTCATTGTTAAACCCAAACCCTAAAAAAACTTGGGTGATTATTGATCGAAAGGTAAATCTTTTCCAAATTTGATTTTTCTAAAACTCAGCACTAATCATAATCAAATCAAACGTAATATTTCCTAACATAATAAGTTTCAATTGTTAAACGTAAACCCTAAAAATTGGCTGATTATTGATCGAGAGATAAATCTTTCCAAAATTTTATCTTTCTAAAATTGAGCACTAATCATAGTCAAATGTAATCTTTCCTAATACAATACTTACCATGGCGAATCGCGGCGGAGGCAGGGGAATGTCTAGTGTGAGAGACGGGCAGGGGGGAACGGGAACAGGCCGTACCGGAGGAAGGAGCGGCGGTGCTGATGTCTGGTGTGAGAGACGGGGAGGGGGAACGGGAACATGCCGTACTGGAGGAAGGAGCGGCTGTGCCGATGTCTGGTGTGAGAGACGGAGGGGGAACGAGAACAAGCCGTACTGGAGGAAGGAGCGGCGGTGCCAACTTGAGGCTGGCGTGCAGACCCGGCGGAGTACAGCGAATGAATCCTCGAGGTTTTTACAGGTGCTGGAAAGGATTTCAAATCTTGCGCGAATGAAAATGAGGAAAACGAAGAGGCGGCAATTTCGATAGCTTTTGGTAGGAATTGCCGCTCGTACTGTCGATCGCAATTTTGCTTAATTAGTTATTCTTCTTCTTTATATTGTTTAATCAGAATTAGATTATTGCCGCTGCGGATTTCTTCATTGCAAACAGAAACTGGACTTTTAATATGTGTCTCGTTGATCTTCTATTTAAATTCTGAATCTGAGTAATTGCAATTACAACCTGTTGTAACTGTTTACTTTCTTGCAGGAGAATCTAGGTAGTGGAGAAAGGGAGTTGGCTTCAGAGTGTAGAACGCTGCCTAATGCTCTAGGGAACTCAAGGAAGTATGTGATTTGTGTATTTGCTAATTCCTGAATCAGGTATCTGATCCTTTCTTCTTAAATGCCTTTGGATTAATGTGAACGGCGTGTGTTGGAAAATAGTCTTTGCTTTAAGTACCGTGGATCCAGGATTTGTCGATAGGGTGCTGAACTTGTTGAGGTATGGGGCTGAAGCCTGAAGATACCTGCACAAAGCACAATGTAGAGGCAACCTCTAAGCCAAATTTTTCTGGACAGTCAGCAGCACAGTTCGTTTTTTTGGTCCAAATAGAATCTTAATGTTTTTAGGATTATGGCTCAAACACTTACTATAATAAATACTCCCTCTGTCCCGTTCACTTTGCATGCATTCCTTTTTTGGGCTGTCTCATTCGATTTGGCCTAATCCATTTTTGGCAAAACTAAGGATCACTAATTACACAGCAAAAGCCTAATGATAGGTCATAACACTTAATACAATAAACACTCGCTCTTAAATAATCGTACCAAGAATAACTAGGCCATGTTCCATTGATTCAACAATAGGTGCATTGAAAGTACAGAAAGAGCCACCTCTATACGTTTTTTTTAAAGAAATTGTTTAATCTTCTACAAAAATAAACTAATTTTCATTATTAATTGTTCATAATCTTATTTTAACTAGGAGCAGCATTGAAAATTAACTAAGAAAGGGGAAAAAATACAAAAATAACACAAATTTAACAAACTAATATAGCAAATCACTGTTAAACGTAAGCAATTATTATGGGTTCTATAATTATTAAACCAATGTATTATGTTCTATCTTCTCATCTTATTTCTTATATATAAAATTGGGAGGGGACTTCAGCCCTCCGGCTTTTAGTGTCAAAATAGTGTAATTGCATCTGCATGGACTGGTTTTGTTCTTTTAAGGAGTTTGTGTTTGGCTATGGCTTATCATGGTTGAGTTGTGGCTGGAATTCTTGAACTAGAAGAATTCAATATCTTATATTGTCTTCCCTTTAGAACTACAGTTTAAGTGAAAAGTGGCTATGGGAAGAATTTGTGCTAGACAGTTCACTTTTAGCGAACCTCGCTCTCGATGTTAGAAATTATATGCTAGATACGTCTCTTGAGCAACTGACCACTTGAAATTCCTAAGGAAATCAATGAGATGCATTTTTTGGACTTGACTGCTCATATGGAGGAATAGAAACCTGAAATGAGGGTCAACTGAATTAAAACAAATTGAATCTTTTTAAAAATGATAGGTTGGCACTCTATGTTTCCTTTAAGAAGTCTTGTCCTTTCGTCATTATTTGGAGAGTTCTTGCACTTTTATCTTGAGATTTCTGATATTCATATGAATATATGCACTTCCATAATGAAGATATGTAAAATTTTAACTCTTGGGTAGGGTCACATAAAGGATTAAAAAAGATTATGTGTGGGAATGAAAAAAAGATGTAGTTTGCTATTTTATAAACATTTTAATATTATTCTTTATTTATCTTACATTAGTTCATGAAGAGTCTCTGCTTGATGGACTTAATCCAAATAATATGCTCTTTATGTATGGAAAGATAAAAGTTGGTATCATAAGAAAAAAAAAAGCACACCAGTTTTTAAGATATTAAGATACTTGTTAAAGTTACATCTAACATTGTTGATGCAAGTCAAATATATTATATTTCCATCAAGATCAACTACATATATTATATTTCCATCAAGGTCAACTAGTTTTGGTCATAAATTACCATATTCATTATGTTTATCTTTCTTGAGTTTCCACTTTCCTACATTTTTTATAAGTGGTCTTTCTAAGTGATTCTTTTATCTAGAAAACTTTAGAAAATTTCTACAAGTTGTCTACACGTTGATGAATTCCTACTTTAATTCTGAAAACTTTCACTGGTTCTCAGTCTTTATGGATAGTTTAAGAAGGGACAAATGAATGCTCTTATAAATTGCTGCACTTGTTGGCTAATCTGAAATTCATATGTTGGAGTTTGTTTGAGGTATTCACTAGCACTCTTATTTTCTCAAATTAGGTTGTGAAGTTATATGGATTGAAGGGATACCTATTGACAACTTAAGCCACTAGTCTGTAAAGGTTTCTTATACAATGAATTTCATTAAGGCATGTGCATTCAGTACTTTTTATATGATTAGTAATTATGAGAAGGTATTTGATAAGATTAGTGGTTTACTGAATAATCTAAACTAATTATATATTTTACACTAACCAAAACTAAAACTCACAAGATATATTACAATAAGTCAGTAACTAACAAAAAATCATATAATTTTAATATTGGAGATGTACAATAATGAACATGATTTCAATATGATAAAATTACATACACATGTAGAATGCCTATGTGTTTTTGGTGCACAAATAATTTGTTGTTTTTTGTAATTGTATATTATCATAAGTTAATAACATTAAACATAATTAAAACATATTAAATAAGATTATTGAAGAATAATAAAGTGAAGGCAAAAAGTTAAAACATGATACTAAGGGGGTGTTTACTTTGGAGAATTAGCCTTGATAGATAAAAATAGTAAGGCTAATCCCTTGTTTACTTTGATGGATTAAAACTTTTGGATATCCCAAGGCCCTTGATTATTTCTATCATTTAAGCTAGTTTGCTTGACTCCTATCCCATTGAAAGGGTTGGATTGGAAGAAGTCTTACTCTAGGATAAAAATACTCAATCATGCATCTAACCCTAAGGTTGAAATGAGTGTCATTTACCATTTACTCCCTTCGTCCCACTAAGCATGGCTCCTTACTTTTGACACGGTTATTAAGAAGAAGAGTAGTTAAAGGAGAAAAGTGATAGAAAGTGGTGGAGCCCACAACTTTTTGTGAGATAAAGAGATTTCCTTTTTTGGAAAGTGCTATTTGTAATGGGACAACCCAAAATGGCAAGGGGGCCATATTAAATGGGACGGAGGGAGTATTATATATATCGTTAATAAAAAGGTTGAATATATATTATATATTCAGTACTTCAATTTTCCTAGGCCCTGAGACGACCGACCTCAATTGCCTCATGGACAAGCTGGCATGGCTGATGGACTTAATCCAAATAATTTTCTCTTTATGTGTGGATAAAAAGTTGTCATCATTTTGGAAAAAAAAAAATGCACAAAAGTTTTTGAATTCCTAAGATATTTCTTAAGTGATTCAGTTAATGATTCCTACTTTAATTCTAAATACAGGTTCTCAGTCTTTACAAATGGTTTAAATAGGGGGAAATTAATCTCCTGTAAATTGCTAGTTGTTTCTAGAATTGCTGATAATCTGAAAGTGACCTCATATCTTTTTCTCATTTTCTGAAGTGTTTTCTGGTTATCTATTTTTCTCAAATTAGGTTAGGATTTATATGGATTGACTTACCTATAAATTAATTTCCGATTACTAGAGTTATATTGTCTATAGTATTTTGTTTTTGTGTTGCCATTTTGTTGTTTAGTTAATAATGCTATGAAAGGGATGTTAACTAATCAGCAAATTATCTACGTGACCCAGATTGAAAAGCTAAAGCTTATAGATTCATTCAATGTTGGAAAGGTTTTTTATTTCATTAAAGCATTTCAATTATGTTATGTATTTTTACATGACTTGTAATTATGAATAATTTGCATTATTGGTTACTGGATGCCATGTTTTATATAAGTGATGAAATTCCAAACTGTAGCAAATACTGGCATCATCATCATCACATACTATGATCTCTGTCTCTCACTCGTCATGGCGCACACTAACATGCTGTGTCTAACCTGTAGTAGAAAAGATTTTCTAGAAACTTTTGTGCGATTCTTACATCCTCCATGTACTTTAATGCAAAGTTGCAAACCATTGCTGATGTATATTTTTCTTGTTGATTATGTAACCTACAACCACACTTCTAGTTAGATCTAAATCCAAATTCTTTTTGCACTGTTACAATATTCTCTCTCGAGATAAAATGCTTCACCCAAGTTCCCCTATATTTTCAATAGAGCTTAGCTTCATTCAAAGCATTAGAAACTGTTGGTTCCAAACCGTGGTGTAGTTCAGCACTGATGGACTTGTTAGATACTCTCTTGCAATTTTGTTTAAGCTAGGTATTTCATTTATTAATCTTGGAGCTGTGATTGCATCTTGCTAGAAGACTCTAGAGTATCAGAACCTGGTTTCAGTTATATCTAATATGATGTTAAATTTTGCTCATATCCTTCACCAAAATAGGAGCAATAGTAGCTTGCAAATAGTAAAGAAATGCTTTAAATTTAAACCTATCAAAGGCATTTAGGGCTTCAAGTTCACCTGTGATGATAATAATGATGGTGGTGATATTATCATGTAGATGATAAAAGCAACAAAGGTGATTATGATAATATGTCATCACTATCAGATTTTCTAATCCGCTCCAGCAAAGATCATTAATCTTTTTAGAAGGGGCTTCTGCTTCTAATTTCTAATTACAAGGCAGTATATTTCTGAAAAAATCATAATGTCCCTTAACCCAGTTAAATGAAAGTATGTACTTTAGTGTAAATTTAGTGATTTTCCCTTATCCCATATGGCCATGTGAATGGAAGTTCGTTGTGTTAGATTTAGAGGGTGTTTGGCTGAGCTTATAAGCTCCTCAAAACAGCTTATAAGTTATTTAGGAGTTTATAAGCTCATTCCAAGTGTTTGGTAAAATAAGTTCCCAAATAGCTTATAAACTCAAAAAATAAGCTCCAAGAGCTTATAAGCTCCCAAAAAAGTAAGTTCCTCTACCCCAACTTATTTGTTTATAATCTCATATGCAATAATCATTTTACAATTATTTTTCAACTATAATTTATTATTTTCATCATATATCATTCAAGTTCATTTTTCTTCGATTTTCTCTTTCTAATTTTTTTTTTCTCTCTAGCAAAAAACTCTCTCTAGCTTATAAGCTTAATTATCCAAACACTTTGATAACTTATAAGCTCTTAAAAATTACATCTTATAAGCTCCAAGAGCTTATAAGCTCTTTAAAATAAGCTTAGCCAAACACCCTCTTTAGTGACTGCTGTCAGAACAATAGAGTGCTTAGTGAAATTCTTAAATGGTGATCCACATAGAGCATTTAAGATGCAAACTACATATCTTATCCTTGTGAAATATTTTGATGAATATTCTTTTTAAGTGATCAACCTCTTCGCTGGGAAATAGAAAATATCTCCGTCGCACAATTGTACTGAAAATCTGGCACCATCTTTTTAAAGTCCTTGAATCCATCTATTCCAGAAATACTGAGAATCCTTTATATAAGCCATGATTGAAGCAGGCCACTCAGACAAAAGTTGTTCATAGAGTAAATACCTTACTGTTACTGATTAGGATGGGTGGTGCTTCTCTTGTAAAACATCTCAAAGATTGTACATAAAAATTAATAAACCATGTTAGCTTGAGTTGATTCTAACATCATTCTCAACACTGCTTTTAACTATTAAGATAAGCTGTAGGATACCAGGATTTATTCCTGGAGGCGAAAAAAATTATAATTTCCACAGGAATTTGCTGCCCATTACCTGATGTAACTATTATGCCATGGAATCTCATGCAATTTGCACCATGAGCTGGTGAGTGATTTTCCTTTTTTTTTTTTTTTTTTCTTTTTTCTTTTTTTCTTTAATTTCCTGGTTGGTGGCATGAATTGCATCGCATGAAACCTTATCGAATACAAGCTTCCATACTCTTGTCTTCAGAAAGCATGGCGCTAGATTTTTGTGAAATTGTACCTTTTCACCATTCTCTTCCTTTTGTTTGCATCTTAGCTTTGGAATAAATTCTTATGTGTATTGCATTATCAGTATCTATAAAGGGTATTTTGCCTTCTTCTGATTCTTGTTACATACACAAAAAACATTGACCAGCCTTTTGTAATTTGACACACAAATGTTACACGGCTTCGGAAATTTCCAGAGCCTTTTAAATTAGGCAGGTTACTACATAAAACATATGTTGTTAAGCATGCACAATATATATATATATATATATATATATGGTGTGGTTCTAGAGAGAACTATATTAATTGTGAGAACGGGAGAACCATCAAATCTAATGCATCCACTGTAAAAATTAATGCATTCGCTGTTAAAATTAATGCACTAAAAAAATTAAAAAAAAATACTCCCTTCAGGATTTGAACCCAGGATCTGCATTCATCCAACAAGATGATGCATCCACCGTAGATCTTGATGATCGAATGGCTGAAAATGGCTCAAAACACTTCTTAAAATATAAATATAAACGTTTTTTAATGTACGAATTTTATCCAATATGGTTACGAATTGTGAAAAATAAATTTTTGCTACCTTTGGGATTCGAACCCAGGACCACGAATTCATCCAACAAGGTTACGAATCAACCGTAGATCTTGATGATCTAAGGGCTGAAAATTGTTTATATTTTATATTTTAAAAAGTGTTTTTATTTTAGCCCTCCCCTATATATATATATATATATATATATATATATAGGGTTAGGTTCAATGAAAAAGGCCTAAATGTAAGAAAGAAGAGAGAAGTAATCTCATCCATTGATCTTATCTAATCTAACGGACATGATTTATTCACGCCATGTTCAACGGATTTTTTCGTTGAACATTCGTGAACATATACAATATTTTTGGGGGTTCTGGGTTTCGACCCCCCATATGTTCAACGAAAAAATCCGTTGAACATGGCGTGAATAAATCATGTCCGTTAGATTAGATAAAATCAACGGATTATATTACTTCTCTCTTCTTTCTTACATTTAGGCCTTCTTCATTGAACTTTATCCTATATATATATATATATATATATATATATATATATATATATATTTTGACAATTGGCATTGACACGTGGTTTCAATATTTAGGAGACTACGAGAGGGGCTCAACAACACCAGAGGATGCCAGATATCAACTGTCGACCTTTTTATCTCTTAGTAATTATATTTAATCAATCCTTGTTGCCTTTATTAACATACATTGCCTAGGTGGCGGAATTTACAAATTATTCTTACACTGTATATTGATGTTTTGTTTACTGAAATTATGCATATTGCGATGCTTAAATTCTTCATGCACTCTGATGAAGAATATAATAGTGGGTCAGTGGGTGAATGTCAATTTTTGGTGGACTCAAGAGACACCCTTCTTCTTTTGTATCAGAATGTGTCTATTTTTCAACACCAAAATCAAAGGTTACGAGCCATTTGGTGAACCCCACTTACCATTTTTTTTACACCAAATTTCCAGCGTGGCTCTTGCCATTTTCATATTTAACAAAAAAAAAAGTGAAAACAAATCCCCTTAGCCCTTAGGGATGGCTTAGTGATGGAGCGATTATTTTTATGTTTCGAATTTCACTATTGCCTCGATAGGTATGAGTCTGCCACACATAATTTGCACATTGCGGTTAACTCGGCGTTACTTGCAGGTTATTGCACATGAACAAGGGATCTATTGTATAGAAATATGAATTTACCGGTGCCATGCTATACTGCATATGAGCGTGAGAATTTTGCCGTTGTGACTTGTGAGTAGAATATGTGTGTCATTCAAGTGTTGCTTCGTAAGGAAATATAGACGATGTGGTTTATAGGGTATTGTAGAAGGAGAGGCTTAGTAAGTTTTTTGTGCAGGGAGATGATAATATAAAACAAAAAGAAATGAATTTGCATGTTGTAGTTTAGCTCTCAGACTGGGAGTGGTGCGTGTGAATTATATGAAGCAGTGCAGAAGGCGATTATTATAAAGTGCATGGCGCAGAGAGGGACAGAGCGGTACAGGGTGGGGGAAGGCCCCCACTTTTAGGCAAATTTGGTTGTTTTTTAAATGGATATGCATTTAGCACGTAGTTGAGAGTTACCGATTTATTTGAGATTGTGTTTCCTCTCAACCAGTCTGCCGGTGATTACCAATACCATTTTCCATTTATTATATAAATATCATATCATAGTGGTCCCTTTCCCCCATAACTTGTTCATCCCATTCTCCTTTCTATTGCAACCGTTTTTGCTTCAAACTTGTCATTTTTGGAAGCATTTCAAACCCCTCGCCTTCTCCCCATTATTAGGAACCCTCTAATTTGTTGATTGAGATTGGATTGCCGTCTTAGCTGGGTAATCATCATATCCATCTTTTCCTTTGGACCATCCACTCCACAATTTCATTTTATGTTCTCTTCCTACTCACGATATTTACTCATAATGTATATTAGCAAACTCAACATCAAATTCAAATTTTGGCTTTGCACGCTATAATATCTTAATTAATTGAGATGATGGTCAAACCCTCTAGCTATCTCATGCCACATTTTCTTAGTCAAACAAGCTCATACTAATAGAGACGTTGATGAGATTCAAATCCGAGCTCTTTAGCCTAACAAATACCCACTCCACCGCTAGGAACAATTTCCTAGTGTTATTTAATTATATATGGCTTCATCTACAAAAAAACACTTCTGATGAGAAACACACACACACACACAGCCAGAAATGAGATGGGACCTCATAGTGATTTATGGATGAAGTTGTGCCTCTCAAATTGGGCAAGTAGCTAAGGCGTGTTTGGTTGTGAGAAATCGGCCGTGGACAGCTCCGACTGCGGTACATCACATGGACTGTGGAGGGAAATGTAACATGGGATTGGTTTTGCCTATGGACACACTAACACCTTCCCACTGTGTGTTTTTTGTTTGTAGATGGATATGATAAACACACACAATGATGCTGTGTCACCTCAACACAACTAGCCATTGAGGGAATTGAATTTAGATTGCTTGTCAATCCCATTCACCCTTTCCACTTAGCACTGAAGATAATCTTTTTATATATTCCTCATGTTTTTCTCTTTTCTTTAGAGAGAGAGAGAGGGGGGGTAAAAAAACCTAAAAAAAAAAAAAAAGATTATCCTACGTAAATACTTGGATTAAAAAAGGGAAAGATTAAGCTACAGAACTCCCACCATGAAATAAATGCCCAAAAGAGAAGATTACCTAAACAAATTCTTGGACTCAAATCTGTAGGCGGTTCAAAGAATGCCGTTTCCACCAATCACATCCACGCAATATATATAATGCTACTTGGATAATATAGTGAGAAAAACTCGCGCTTCCGCTCCTTAATACACACGTCAATTTTTTATTTCACCACTGTTCCACTCTTAACAACAAGATGCATGAAATTTTTATTGTTACTTTTTTTTTTTGTGTGTGTGTGTGTGTAGACGAAGAAATTAAAAAGGAGTTGTGAAAAGTCCCCCACCCCCAAAATAATAGTAATAATAAAAATAAAAACTGAAGTTGTAGCAAGCGGCTTTTTCATAGCATTCTTCTTTTTTGACACGTATTGAAAGCATACCTATTCCTGTTTATGTATATATAGACAATCAATGTTCGCATTCCTCCCATCAAGTTTTGCAAATGCCAAACATCCTACACCAACCCAAAAATTTTGTCTATTTTTTATTTGGTTAACTATAGTCCCTCTCACTCTCTCCCAACCTTTAGCACTTTGTAGTGAAGAAAATAAACAAAAAAGAAAGAAAGAAGAGAAGGTATGTGCAATCCCAAGCCGTCTTCACCTTCCTCCTTTATTCCTACCAATAAAAACCATTTCATAAACCCCAACAAAACCATGGTCGTTGTTGATGATGAAGACGACCTGGATAGATGGCCGAATATCTCCGAGGTAATTAATTAAAAATCACAAAAATATGTGTAGAGCATAGAATAATAAATAATGTTTGGTTTTGATTTTGATATTGATAATTAGGGAGTTGAAGAAATGAAGGAGATAGGGAAGATATCATGCCCAACGGCGATGACAGGGCTTATACTATACTCACGAGCCATGATATCAATGCTATTCCTGGGTTACCTGGGCGAGCTGGAGCTGGCAGGTGGGTCCCTGTCGATCGGCGTGGCGAACATCACCGGGTACTCCGTTATCTCCGGGCTGGCCATGGGCATGGAGCCCATCTGCGGACAAGCCTACGGCGCGAAGCAGATGAAGCTACTGGGGCTGACCCTGCAGCGCACGGTGCTCCTCCTGCTCTCCACCTCCATCCCCATCTCCCTCATGTGGCTCAACATGAAGCGCATGCTCCTGTGGTGCAACCAAGACGAGGAGATCTCCTCCGTGGCCCACACCTTCATCGTCTTCGCTATCCCTGACCTCTTCTTCCTCTCCCTCCTCCACCCTCTCCGGATCTATCTCCGCACCCAGAGCATCACATTGCCCCTCACCTACTGCTCCTGCGCCTCCGTCCTGCTCCACGTCCCCCTCAATTTCCTCCTCGTCAACTACTTCCACATGGGCGTCGCCGGCGTCGCCCTTGCAATGGCGCTCACCAACCTCAACCTCGTGCTGCTCCTCTGCTCCTACGTCTACTTCTCCGGCGTCCACAGGGCCTCCTGGGTCTCCCCCTCCCTCGACTGCCTCCGCGGCTGGCCCTCCCTGCTCTCCCTCTCCGTCCCCACCTGCGTCTCCGTCTGCCTCGAGTGGTGGTGGTACGAGCTCATGATAATGCTCTGCGGCCTCCTCCCCAACCCCAAGGCCACCATTGCCTCCATGGGGATCCTCATTCAGACCACCTCCTTCATCTACGTCTTCCCCTCCTCCCTCAGCCTCGCCGTCTCCATCCGGGTCGGCAACGAGCTCGGCGCCAGCCGTCCCGCCAGGGCGCGCCGCGCCGCCGCCGTCTCGCTCGTCTGCGCCGCCGGCCTGGGCGTCGCGGCCATGGCCTTCGCCACGCTCATGCGGGGCCGCTGGGGGCGCCTCTTCACCGACGACGGGGCCATCCTCGAGCTCACCGCCGCGGCATTGCCGATCGCCGGCCTCTGCGAGCTCGGGAACTGCCCGCAGACCACCGGCTGCGGCGTGCTGCGGGGCAGCGCAAGGCCGACGGTGGGGGCGAATATCAACCTGGGCTCGTTCTACTTGGTGGGGATGCCGGTGGCCTTCGTCATGGGGTTTTGGCTCGAGATGGGCTTCGCCGGCCTGTGGCTCGGCCTGCTGGCGGCGCAGGCGTCGTGCGCCCTGCTCATGCTGCTCGTGCTCAGCCGCACCGACTGGAGGGCGCAGGTGGAGAGGGCCAGAGAACTCACCACCGCCACCGCCGCCACCGCCACCACTCAGAATTGCTTGCCGCTTTCCACAGCGGAAATGGCCACCATTGATAAAAAGAGTCATGTGCATAATCTTGATGAGATTTTATGTGCTAACGCTGTCGAAACGGATCCTCTCATCATCGCTACTACACAAACTCCGCATTGAATTAGGGTAGCTTCATTTTTTTTTTCTCTGTTTTTTTTTTTTTTGTTTTTTTTTTTGTTTAAGGGTACGTCATGATGAGGAGAGGCTTTGTGAAAAATTCTTGAATTGAACTAGTAGTACTTGCTAGCTAGTGTTTTGGGTTTGTACCGTTTTACAGTGTAGAGATGTTTTATTCTGATATTCCTTCACATCACCCTTTTTTTTCAACATATAGTGCAAATGGCAAATGGTAAATGGTCTCACATTTTATTCCTCGTCTTTTAAGATCCGAGTACTTCCTTTTTTATCTTTTAAAAGTTTTTGCAGGTTGTAATATTATATATAGCGTATACTTACTTATACTTGTGTGTGTTGTGGAGCATGATGAAGTGTAGGAGTAATATATAAGAGTGCATGTTCGGTGGGATTATAGTGTCAGAAAATTAGAGAAAAAGGTTAAGCTGTCGGTTGTTTTAAGGGCTTGGAAAGAGGATGTACCTGCCCTTTTCCTCATGTTTCCCTTCCCGATTAGGTCACAACATTCTCGACCTAAAATGGAATGTTACCCTTTCCCCCCTTTCTCCCTAATAATTCATCATTTATTAATTACACTACCAACCTCAACTTTATGATTTTTATTTTCATTGAATACCTATAGTATTGGTTTCTTTTAATAGTTTAATGTTGTCATATCAAAACATTTAATTTTAACATTGGTCTTTTGTATAATAATTGGGTCGAGGTGTACAATGCATTCAAGAGCGACACTTTATTGTTTCAATCATTTTTTGAGGAGCTGATAAGTCTCGCCAATTTATCAATTTTTGTCTTCAATCTCCACCGCCTCTCTCTCGATTTTCCATCGTCGTCGCTGCCTCCTCGGAACATCACCTCCAAAATTGAGGCTATTACAAACTTTTGCGAAAAAATACGTAACAATGTAAAAAATTTGTAATTGTGATAAAAGTGTAATAATGTAAAATACACAATTACACAATTTTTCTCGACTATTACATGATTTTGCAAAATCGTGAAAATTGAAAAAATGTGTAACAATGTATTTTAAACTACTACACACTACAAGGGTATTTTGGTCACAAATGTTATCATTTCTACAATTTTACCCATATTGAAAGAATTTTCTTTACTATATGGTTTTGACTAGAATAGAGCGCTACCTCATATTTCTAACATCTTGGATAGTACCTAATCAGATCTTTTATTTACGTTTGGATAAGGTTCTCATGAATCTAACTAAGCTCTTGTGTTAGCTCTTGAGCGCAACTTCTGACTCACAGGAGAACCTAAGGGTATTGGATGTTTTAGAGACAGGTCTTAAGAAGATATGAATTTCACCCCTGATGTCTTCAGGGTTCCCATTGGGTTTCTCGAGGTGTTTGGCTGAGCTTATAAGCTCTTTAAAACAGCTTATAAGTTGTTTAGGAGCTTATAAGTTTGCTCAAAGTGTTTGGTAAAATAAGCTCCTAAAGAGCTTATAAGATGTAAAATTAAATTATAAGAGCTTATAAGCTCTCCAAAAAATGAGTTCCTCTACTCTAACTTAATTTCTCATTTTCTTATAAGCAACACTCATTTTACAAATATAACTCAACTATTTTTTTTTTTTCATAATATATCATGAGTAAAATTTTGAAGTAGCCAAAATAAAGCATAAAACACAATTTATGGCAACACATTGAAAAAACACAAATTTTGGCCATTTTTATTGATTTAGACGTTTTTATCCTTAATGAGGCGGACCGGGTAGGATCAAGCACGCGGGTCGCGTGCCGGGTCGGGTTAGGCACTTATGGCACTATTAGTGCCATAAGTGCCAAGATTTTACTTTGGTTTTATTTTGGATTTCCGTTGGCACTAATAGTGCCATAAGTGCCAACGAAAATCCAAAATAAAACCAAGTAAAATAATCATACGTGCATCACAAATACAGAAATAACAACATCATTTAAACCCTAAATGGAACATCTAAACCCTAAATGGATAATCTAAACCCTAAATGAAACATCAAAACCTCAAATGGATAATCTAAACCCTAAATGAAATATCTAAACCCTATGGGGAAGTGTGCACTTATGGCACTAATAGTGCCATAAGTGCCATACGTGCAGCACACAGACCAGATCAGATCTGCCATGGCTGAAATCGAAGGAGGCGGCCGATGGAGGAGGCGGCGCAACGATCAGATCAGATCCACCGCCGCCGCCTCATCAGACCAGATCTGCCGCCGCCGCGAGAGAGAGAGAGAGGGAGATGAGAAAGAGAGAGGAGAGAGCGGCAGCCGCTGGAGAGAGAGAGATGGAGGATCTCCTCCACCACAGCTGCGAGAGCTCCCAAGCTTGACGCCGCTGCCGCTGGAGAGAGAGAGAGAGGGAGATGAAAAAGAGAGAGGAGCCGCTGGAGCAGAGAGAGGGAGATGAGAAAGAGAGAGGAGCCGCTGGAGAGAGAGATGGAGATGAGAAAGAGAGAGGAGAGAGAGAGAAGGGTAGAATAGTCATGACATACAAAAAATGGCCAAAATTTATATTTTTTCAAATGGTGGACAAAATTTGATGTTGTATGTTGAATAGGGCCATTCGGCCCTATTGTTTCATATATCATTCTAATTTTATCTCTTTTCGATTTTCTCTCTCTAAACTAATAAGTATCTTTCTAGCTTATAAGCTTAATTATCCAAACACTTTGACAACTTAATTATAAGATCTTAAGAAATTATATCTTATAAGCTTTTAAAACATCTTATAAGCTCCAAGAGCTTATAAGCTCTTTAAAATAAACTTAGCCAAACACCCTCTTAGTTTTATCAATGCTAACTTAGGCCAGCTGATCCAATATATCGCCCATCATTTGAGAGTTGGTATTATTCTGCATCATTATGTTACTCCCTCCGTCCACCAATTTTTGTCCTAGGAGAAGTGATAAATAACCCTTTCCCTAGGACACGAATTGGTGAACGGAGGGAGTATTTATTTATTATTATTATTTTGTTGTCGTTGTTATTATTATTATTATTATTATTATTATTATATTATTATTATTATTATTATATTATTATTATTATTATTATTATTATTATTATTATTATTATTATTATTATTGCGTGGTCCAATCGAGTAGATAGGCTATTTGATACGTTTTGGGAATATATGGACCATTTAAAATAGAAAAGAACAACTGGTGGACTGTATATATGCAGTAAACAACGCAATGCGTGCTTCACTGTATTTTAGAGATTTGAATTTACAAATATTTTTGTATTACATGTAACATCTACTATCATCAATAAATGTATATATATTGTATGCATGTTATGTACGTTAATGATTTTATTAAATTAAATAACATCGTAGATATACAAATGGTTTATATTAAACTGTACGTGAAATAATAATAATAATAATAATAATAATAATAATAATAATAATAATAATAATAATAATAATAATAATAATAATAATAATAATAATAATAATAATAATAATAAATTATTATTATTAGAAGTGTGAGTAGTGAGGCCCGGGCTCATTGACTCTCAAGAAAACAGTATATTGAATAACTATTGTCTCTTGGGACATTTTTAGTAGCTCTAGCTAGTGGGACTCAGTTTTAGGATGATAAGAATAAGAATAAACACCAGATATCTATAACTATAAACAAAAATTTAAAAAGTGACCTCTATCATGATTTTTTTTTTCTTCTCTTTTCCATCTCCATGGTAGTTTACGAATTTCTATGACAATTTTGGTATAGAATATGTGCTTCTCTTTTGGTACAGACCTGACTCATTTTTTAGAGTAGCATAACGAGCTTAATTACTTGAAAAGAAGTCACTACTTTTGTAACCACAATAATAAAAAAAGAAAAGAAAAACATAAAATGCAAAAAAAGAAATGGAAAATTGGTTGCTAATGACATTTCTTTTTCATTATTTATCATTCTTTTACTAATTGGAAGCTTTAACTTTAATTTCTTTTTAATCCAATATTATTCAATATTAAAGAAATTTTTGCACTTTTTCTTGAGCATATTTCTGAATTAGGAAAAAGGTAAATAAGCAAAAGCATGTGGGTTTTATTCTTTCGGTTTTTTCATATATGTCGGTGTTTTCTTTTATTGATCAAGTTGATGAACGATGATAATTTACGTTATTTGTTAATTGTCATGAATATGTGTCACTTGGGACTTCCTTTTAGGAGACTAAATTAATTATTTAGGTTATAATTAGGATTTAAAATATATGCGTCTCTAGTTCTCTCTATCTTACCTAGGAATAATATCTCGCAAATTAATAAGAGGACTAAGCTCTTGAAAAGTTTCTAGTAAAAGATGTTAAAAATCAAACTATAATTATTTTCATTAAAATGATTTTTTGAGTCAAGAAAGGAAATCGCTATACTTAATTCTTACAATATTTTTTTGTGAGCCAAAGTAGTACCTATCCGTTTTTCTATTGCAAAGATAAATTCTACTTATCTTTAAAAAATATATAAATAAATATATATATATATTTAATATATGAAAATAGTCATTTTTTTGGCTTAGTAGTAATGATTCGTACGTGATTGTGAATATTGCATGTAAGCAATATATTCACGACTAATTAAGAAGTTTAATGGTTGTGAATTGTAGACAAAGCATGGTTAATTCACCATTAAAAGGTTTTGTGATTGTGAATTGTAGGCAAAATAGGTCAAATTCACGACGAAGAAACATCTTGATCGTGAATTATAGGCAAAGTAAGGTCAATTTACAGCTAATAAGTTCTATGGTTATGAATTATTTTTAAAATAAGAGTAAAATTGGCTATTTTGTAGATGGCTATTTAATTAAAAAAATGATTATTTTATTAGTTTACTCTAAAAAATATCAATTGTTACGAAATTCTCTCATTCTATACACTAATGCATGACAAGTATATCGTGTATTAATAGTCTAATGCATGAATGCACAAAACAAATTGTTTGCATTTGTAATGTCGCATTCACACACTAAAATTCTGCACATCGCGCGAAAGGATGAAGTGGTGGCCGGACAATAGCTTTTCATTAATATCTAGAGGAGTTCGAGGGCTTTTTAGGACAGTAACTTAGATTGATTTGGAAATTAGGACAATAACTTTCGGACTTGTAAAAATAGGACACTAATTTTTCTTAAGAGTAAAATAGGACACTAATTAATAAGTGTTGCATCCGCAGGACATTTTTCGGCCAATTATCGGCCGAGAAATGTCCTATTTTTACGACGCTTATTAATTAGTGTCCTATTTTTACTCTAAAAAAAATTAGTGTCCTATTTTTACAAATTCGAAAGTTTTTGTCCTAATTTTCAAATCAACATAAATTATTGTCCTAAAAAATCCCCTGACTCATATCTAGAGTATCTAATTTGCGGATTGAGATTAATTTGACCTCAGTTGATGTCTCACTTTGTATTCCACTTTTAACTTTATTTATTTTTTATATATTTTCTCCAATTTTAACTTAATTTGTATGTTTTGATTTAATTTTGAAATTATTAACTAGAATTTATTCCATCTAATTAAGGTATATAATTATTTTCCATCATTTACTTTAACTTTTATTAGTTAATAATGAGTTGATAAATTCAAAATTAAGGTATATAATTTTTTTAAAAATAATTTTTTGAAAAAAAAATTAAGAATAATTTATAACATTTAATAAATTAATTTTTCTAAAAGATATTATTAAAATAATAGGTATTAGACTGGAATATGATGGTACGCATAAAACTATGAGATATTGGATCTCATTGCCTAATTTGGACATGATCATTCAAAAAGTTGGTAGTTTTTATATACTTTCATAGTGGGTGTAATGCTTTACTAAATTAAAATGAGTACTTTTCAATATTAACTCATACTCTATTTGTTCACAAAAAATGTAGTTTTATTAAGTACTATTTTTGTTTGTCCATAAAAATTATATAGTCTTTTCATTTCTTAAGAACTACTACATTTTATATTTTAAATCTCATCCACACTTAAAATTTACAAAACATTCAATCATTTAACACATAAATTTTGGTGTATCTCTTTTTACACTCAATTTCTATGGGTCCATACTGCACTTTATACACATTTGTCAACTATTTATAAAATATGTGCTTTACTACAACTTTTACAGACAGGAGAGTATTTTGTTTAATTGATGTGTTTTATAACCACATTAAATTTGGTACAAATATATATACACTTTACTATACGTACTGCCCTACATTAGCAACAATAAGAGTTTCTTGAAACCTATAATAATATTAATATTATAATGAATAAAATTTAGGAGACCGATGTGTATGCTGTAGTTCGTAGATGATCGCATGTACAAAACCATAAATTTAAATGCAAAATGTCGTTTTTTGTGTTTAACGGCTTTTACTAGACAGTTTCAATTTTGTTTTCATGATTCGTTGGTAATGTAATGTCATCTATACTAATGTACAACGTTAGTATTTTATTATCCAGCGCATGCATGTTGTATGCACAATAATGATGATGAAATGATTAATGGTGAAAATGCAAGTGCTAATTGAAACATGAGAAAACAGAGAATATAGATATAGTTGAGATGTGGAAGAGGTGCATGTATGTATAGGTGTACGTATATGCGTCCAAAATTCCGAACAGAGCATGCATGCAGTGGGAAGTGATAATTGGTAGTGGAGTTTGAACAAGTATCGGAAGAGGGGGCAGAGGGGGGCCTGGTTGCAACTGAAGAAACAAAATCCAGCTATTATTACGCCTGTCTTCTTTTCAGAGGACAAAAATTGGAGCAGTGCCTCTGCACATCAGTTTCCGGCCCCCACCCTTCTCTCTCTCTCTCTCTTCATCTTCCAACTATCTTCACAAGCCTAAAACAGTATATATCTGATACTATTATTTGTTTATTTTTAGTTCAACTATAATTAAGCGTATCGTGTATGCTACTTTTGGTGAAACATTGGTAATTAATGGAGTATATTAATTAGATGAAGCCAAACATTGGGGATTCTTGTATTTTCTGCTTATAAACTACTGACTTAAGAAAAGAAAAGTATTTACAAGATCAAATTCAAACTAATATATGGATAAGCAAACACAGTTGGCGTAAACATGTGTCCAAGAAGAATCGATCAACATATTCAAAACCTGCGGCATCACATGAAATTAGTTTTTAAGGATGCAGGAAATAATAATTGGACTGATTTAAAATGCACAAATGTCATATTTCAATGCTTATTTAGATTTGATTACAATGCTCAAGTATTACAATTAAAAATACTGATAAGATCATATCAAATAAACCTAAATTTGCGGCCGGAAAAACTCCAAATATGACCATCGAGATCGAGAGTATGATATGGTCGTTGAAAATTATGCAAAAATAACAATGATTGTAATATAACATTCCGAAAATCCATAGTATGACTTAGAGGTCTTTGACTAAGCCTTGAGTTATTTAAGAGCTTATATAAGATTTTGAGAGATGTTTACAAAATAAGTTTTCGAATAATTTATAAGTGGCAAATACTTACATTACATGTGACTAGTCTCATATATGACACCAATCGCATGAAAAAACTTATATAAGCATATAGAATACTAAAATGAGTCTGTGGTGCAGTGAATGGAATGCGATGTGTACTCTCCACTTAATTATCTGGGTTTGAAACCCACAGATAACACTATTTTCTGTTCGTTATTTTTGTTATTTTTTTACTATATATTTCAGGATCGGGTCAAGGATCAGGTCAGTGAGCGCTGCCATGGGTTGGGCTAGTGGGCATGGTTTGTATAGAAAATAAATAATGCTTGAGTCTTGAACCTAAGACTTAGTGTCTTATCCATTATATCACATCATTTTTTACTTTGATTATAAACTTTATTTATAAAGTCGATGAAAATTTTTATTTCAGAATAAAGTCTTATTTATTATTAAGAAAGGTCTTATATATTCCTTAAGAAAAAAAAGTATTTTTCTTTATGAAAAGTCTTATTTAATTTTATGAAAGGTTTGATTCACATTTAAATAAAAGTCCCACTAATCTTGAGACATTTTCTTATTTGGCAAAAGTTTTACCCTTAATTTACCATTTTATTTTTCCATCTACACATAAAACACAACTTTTTTAATTCTCGTGCCCAAAAAAAGATCTCAAGAAAGCCGGGACGAAGGGAGTATTTACATTCAAGAAAAAAAGTTTCCTTTCTGCATAAAGTCTTAGTTGCTATTAATAGAAATTTTATTTACTTTTTAAAAAAGTCATATTTACTCTAATAAAAAATAAGTAAAAATCTTATTTGATTTTATTAAAACTCATATTCACATTTAAACAAAAAATATGCCTACGATAAAGAGTCTGATTTGCTTTTAAAGAAAGTCTTATTTGTTATGAAGAAAAAGTCTTATTTAATTTTATGAAAAGTATTAAAGTCGTATTTGCTATTATGAAAAGTATTATTTTCTTTTAAGAAAAGTCTTATTTGCTTTTAAGAAAAGACTTATTTGATTTTATGAAAAATATTATTTACATTCAAGAAAAAATTTAATTTACAAATAAAAAAATTTAAAGTCCTATTTGCTATTAAGAAAAGTCTTATTTGCTTTTAATGATAGTCTTATTTGATTACATTTGAATAAAATTTTATTTATGTATAAAAAGTTAATCTTATTTGATTTTACAAAAAGTCTTATTTACGTTCAAGCAAAATCTCATTTATAAATAAAAAGTCTTATTTGATTTTATGAAAAATCTAATTTATATTCAAGTAAACTCATTTACAAATATGCTTAAAAAATCTCATTTACAAATAAAATATCTTAAAGTCTTATTTGATTTTATGAAAATTCTATTTACGTTTAAACAAATAAGACTGTCTATTCATAAACGAAACTTTTGTCTAAATGTGAATCAGACTTTTTATAAACTCAAATAAGACTTTTCTCAAAAAAAAAAAAAAAACTTTCTAAGAATTTTTTCACAAATGAGACTTTGGTTAAATGTGAATTAAACTTTTCATGAAATCAAATAATATTTTTCGTAAGACCAAATAAAATTTTTATTAATAAAAGGTTAATATTACTTCTTTCAGAAATAAAACTATTCATATTATCAAGTAAGACTTTATTCAGAAATAAACGAATTTATAAATAAAATTTATAATAAAATTCAAAAAAAAAACTTTTTCGTACTATAGATAAGATACTCGTTTCTTGATAATATGATGTCTTGGGTTTCAATCCTCAATTTATGCATTAATTTATTTAGTTTTATAATCGCGGACTGATCCACGCCCATACTCGCGCCCAACCCACTCCCACCTCACCCTCGGCCCACCCCCAGCTCGGTCTCATGCAAGACCACCTCTTTACAAGTTGTAATAAAAGTTTTTCAACTCCAATTTAATTTTGAAAGACATGTTGTTGTCAAATTGCATATCTTCTGTGTTGTTATGAAAAATGTTATAACAACAGTTGCAACAACAGTCATCAGAATAACAGCGAAAATATGAACAGTAGAGATAATTTTTCTACAAGTTATAAATATAACTTATAGATGCCTAAGGGCAAAATGATCCATTATTGAAATGTGAATTACAAAAGATTCGTAACAACGAACCCTAACGTCACAAAGACGTGGAAACAAAGTTGAGAAAAAATACAATCAAACAGATCACAACTCTCACAAAACACTCAAAACTATACTAGACAGAATCAAAGATTTTACTATACAAAAACATGAGATGTTATGTAAAATGTTGAAACAACAATTTCAACGACACAGACTTTGTCAAACAACTTGCTTTTTTTTTATTTGCTCTCACCTCTTCAAGTGTAAGGTGATCATTAATTTATTTAGCAACTAAACCGCAACTAACACGGTGTAATTGTAGCATATATGTAGCAATCGAGTATCGTATCCTCAGGGACTGACGCAACGAAATAACTCTAATTATCTCCTAAACAAACTATAACAGTAGACAGGCAAATGATTATGAAGAAGGTTTAATTAAAACTAAACTCAAACAGCAACAAATAAAATTCATGAATAAAATCAAATAATAAAGACAACTGATCCTAGGGTAGTAATTTCATTGATTAAATCCACATGACAAATCTATTAATCCTATTAACCAATTTAATCCAGTTATGATGAGAGGTCACTTAATTAATCAATCACTCTGGTTAGAGCAGCAACGATCGTAGATTAGTAAATTCTCTATCTCCGCTAGGTCTCAATAAAATCTACTAACTCCCAATAGCTCCTAAGAATAGCTCCCTATGATCCACCTATTTCCGTTGGGTCTCAAGGTTAAGATCATATCACACATTCCTGAATCCGCTAAACAGCTATCTTCGTTGGGTCTCAAGCTGAATAACTACACATGCAAACTATTGATCAGATATTAATTCACATGAATTCAAGCACCATGAATTATGAATCATAAACTGGAAGGCAAATAGGTACTAACAAATAAATCACATGAATCTAATTAACTATTTACAAACCCTAGAATCAGATAAGAAAACTAGCCAGACATATTAAAATAAAACATAAACATAATTAAAAAGAAAGCAATTGAAAGAAAATGAAAGAATGATCTTGAATCTTCAATCTTGTGAAAATCTAATCCAAGCTGTAAAAACTGGAAAGCAATGAAAATCTAAAGTTATAAAACTGAAAAACTAAAGCTAGGAACCCTGAATAGGTCAAAAGAAGACATATTTATAGTACTAGGGTAAAATACAGTGTTTGAGCTCGAAAAGAACTTGAAAACGCATAAAAAAATGTAAGAACACGGACACGCAGCGGTCTGGCGGCGGTCGGACGGCGCTCACCGCGAGGTCGCCGCTGGCGCCGAAAACTTGGCGGGCTGCCCGGCGGTCGCCGCCGTCTCGCTGCTGCGCGCGACTTTCTTGTTTTGGTCATAACATTCTTGTACGAACTCAGATTTATGATCTGTTTACGCTCACAAACTCGTATCAAGATGATCTACAATTTCTATTTCAGACAAGTTTTCCAAATTCGAACTCAATAATCCTGTAAATTCCTTCAAAATTCGATTAAGAATCATGTTTCACAAGATAAAACAATTTAAGCATAAACCAATCATCCAACACTCAATTTCCTATAAAATTAACATCAAATGAACACTAAAAACCATGGAAATATGAGTGTTATCATAAGGCATGGCTCCTCTCTTATAGACATTTGAAACCTTTGAAATGCAGTCTCCAAGATGAGTTACAAGCCATGATTGAATTGCATTGAGTGTGAGAGTTATAACTTGTTATAAATATGTTCCTCAACTCTTACTAATTTGTAACCACTCCTCCATTATCATTTCACTTGAATGCCTCTTTAATTTGGCCTAACCTTTGTTCCTCATTGATATTAGTTACAAATATTACAAAGATGTTACATTTGTACTCCTTTATGTATTATTTCTACAAAACAATAATTTGTGAAAAAATATCAAAATAAATTTTAGTGGTTCAAAATAGCCCCAATAATTTTTTTTCATAATTGTATATGAAACAATCATTTTACAAAAATAACTTTATTTTGATTTTTTAATTTCCAGCATACATATTTCCGATTACATTTCTCTTCATTTTTTTTTATCTAACTATGACTTTTTATCTTGAACTTACAATTTTTTCTCTAACTTGTAAGCTCATTTATCTAAATAATTTCACTACTTATAGGCATTAATATAATCATGAGTGACCCGCGCCCAGCCCACTCCTGACCAACTCTCGCCCCACCCTCGGCCCGCTTCTAGCTTGCTCCCAGCCTAGTCTCATGTTATGTTTATAAGTTGTAAAAAAAAGCTCCAACAATTTATGTAATGGGTAAAATCCATATAGGCCCAATTAATGATAATTATACCGACCAACGGGCTTGCTTGGTAGAGCAGCCCAAATCCCACTCGTAGTGCATGACCCAAAGCCAAGCCAATACGCGGAAGATACGTGAATCCACCATGAAGAAATTCCTAAATTCAGCAGTTGATTGGTGACTAAGTCAAACGAGACTCGCGGGAGATAATTTCCGAAGAATTCGGAACCGCTAGAGTTGCGAGAGGAATTCTGGAAAAATCCAACCCTAATCGCCTCTCCGTAGGTCCGTCGCATATATATATATATATATATATATATATATATATATATATATATATATAGGGTTAGGTTCAATGAAAAAGGCCTAAATGTAAGAAAGAAAAGAGAAGTAATCTCATCCGTTGATCTTATCTAATCTAACGGACATGATTTGTTCACGCCATGTTCAACGGATTTTTTCGTTGAATATTCGTGAACATATACAATATTTTTGGGGGTTCTGGGTTTCGACCCCCCATATGTTCAACGAAAAAATCCGTTGAACATGGCGTGAACAAATCATGTCCGTTAGATTAGATAAGATCAACGGATGAGATTACTTCTCTCTTCTTTCTTACATTTAGGCCTTCTTCATTGAACCTTGGCCAATATATATATAGGCCACAATGAATTAACAACGGATGCTAATTCACTAATGAAACGGAACATCCACAATCACTTGTATCCACTCTTGCACTCGCACACAATCTCTCACCCTCATTCTCTCTCGCATTCCCGCTCTTCCGTTCCGCCTCCACGCTCACAACACTTCAATCGCCCGATTTCCAAATTTGTCATGAACTTTTTTTTAATAAAAAATTCCCTAAATTTAATGTGTTGAATAATTTTTTCATGACTTTCAAGAATTCCCAAATTGAGTGCTGACATGACACCTTTTAAGTGATCTGAAAAGTGACATGTCGTAGCCGACGGTAAACCAAAACGATGTCGTTTAGTTGGGGGTAAAACAACGTCATTTTGAGCCACAACCATGCCTCCTAGCCAGAAAATTGACGAGAGGTCGCCGGGACTGTCTGCTTGGCGGTGGCAGCTTCGGGTCTACCGCTCGCTGGAGTCAGGGACGGCCGGATTCAGTAAGAGATAGGAGAGATGGACTCGATTTCGAAGGGGAAATAAGACATTAGGGCGGCGGAGGTCCCTCTGCAAATGCAGAGCTCGTCGGAAATCGAGCAGCAACGGCGGTGATTCTAGATTCGCGGAGCCCCAACCATTCCACTGCTCGATCTGGGAGGCGGCGGCCGTGGAAGGTCTGTGGGGGTGGTTGGGGGAAGAGGAAGGCGGCAAATCTGGTAATGGTGGTGGGGGAGGGAGACGGAGGTCCTTCTGCAATTGTAGAGCTCGTCAGAGTTAACCCTTATTATTTCACAACACCAATTTCCAATTCTTGGGCTAACCCAAACCCTAAGCCCTAATCCAGAACAAACAATTTGCATTTATTCCGAAACACAATCGTTAAAGTCCAAAACATACAGAAAATCTGCCACGACTTCGCCCGTCTACTCATTCTCATCTGCATTGCTTGGCCTGGCGGAATAGGTTATAATTTTTGTGCTCGTGTTTAGTGGGGTGTGGGGTGTTTTGTTGATATAATTATTTAGTTTTGTGAGTTTTGGTTGGGTTTGATCTGCGAAATCAAATGGGGGTGTTTTTGCAGCTCGAAGAAGTCGGGGAAGGGTAAAGCACCTAGAAAGGGCGGCAACCGCTATTCGATTCTGGTTGCGCCGGCGGCGGTGTTCCGCCGAACCTGGAGGTGGGGAAGGGAAAGGGATTAATTTTATTTTATTTTTTATATTTTATTTATTTATTATTTTCCTTGTGTTAATTTTTCATTACATGTAAGCGCCAAATCAGCTCGATATTGTCTAAAAATTGTCGTGTCAGCTCGGAACTCACCGGAACTCAAAAGCGTGGAAAAATTGTTCACCCCCTTAAATTAAGGGAATTTTTTATTAAAAAAAGTCCATGGCAAGTTTGAAAATTGGCCCAAAGTTCATGAGTTTTGGCATAATTAACGCTAGAGGTGAGCACAAAATCCGAAACCGAATAACCGAACCGATCCAAATCGAAATTTTAAAATATGGTTCAGTTTTTTCGGTTTTTTGGTTCGGTTCGGTTCGGTTCGGATTTTTTTAAGCCGAACAAAACCGAAAAACCAAATTATATTTATAATATATATATATATATATATATATATTATTTTAATTATAATTTTATAATATCTAACTTGTAATATTTTTTAATTTTATAATTTTTTTTAAAATTTTCTTTTTTTTCGAAAATTTCGATTTTTTAAAAAAAAATTCGAAAATTTCGGTTTTCTTCGGATTAATTCGGTTTTTCGGTTCGGTTCGATTTTAATTATAAAAATTTCGGTTAATTCGGTTCGATTTGTTCGGTTAATTCGGTTCGGTTCAATTTTTTTAAAACCGAACCATATAACCGAATGCTCACCCCTAATAGAGGTATACATATTTTTTTGTTAGGTCCAGAGGGTGGGTCTCGAATAAGTGTATGGGGGAGAATACACCTATAGGCTATTTTTCGTGAGTTAAAACGAAACTTCAAACACAAACTGACTCAACCTGTTTACTGAAAACAGTTTTGTCAAAATAGGGTTGACGACTGATACTGAATACTCTTCTGTAAGGAGTTATCAGTTACGTCAAAGACTTTAACTGATACACGTAAGACTTCAGTCGAGTTTGATAAACAGAGATATGTTATGAATCTTACTGACTATCAGAAGATAGATCAGTTAGACTGATAACACACGCAACGAAAATTTTTGTTTCGAAATAGCCTGCGTAATTAAACACGTTGTCAGTCGTTAAGTTTCTCTTTGCAATTAATCAGTTTTCAGTTTAAGAAGGTAAGAGCACAAGTAAGAATGAAAGTACTGAAAGCTATAAATAACACAGAGATTTTTACGTGGTTCGGAAAACACTTCCTACATCCACGGTCGGTTGATCAGACCAACAACTTCACTGGGCAAGTGCTTACGGGTGCACTGCAAACCGATGCTAGTGCTTACGGGTGCACAGCAAACCTGAACGTGTGCTTACAGGTGCACACAAACCGAGACAACTGAAGATCCTATCTTCAGTACCAACGCACCTGGTTGGATTTCTCACTCCTACCGCACACTGGGCACTAAGACCTCACGGAGATAGAACATCGGTCCGAACTCCTTTTCGACACAAACAATCAATTCGGTAGATTGAAGAGAGGTTTGAAAACTTGCCAACTAAACCACAAAGAACAAGTTCTTTGCAGTCAGTTTTACCTAGGCTTTGGATATACAATATTTGCCTAAGGTCTAAGAGAATGTATGTAATCAGTAGTGACTGATTTTTGGTTTTGTGATTCTCTTCTTCGATTCAAACTTTGTGGAGGCTTGGTTTAGCTGAGTAACGAATTTGGTAGTGTTTCAGCTTATGTTGTTGAATCGGTGAAGATTGAAGTGATCCTCGAGCACTATTTATTGGAGACGTCTTGAATAGATTCGTTGGCGGAGATGGTCTTCAAGATTTCTTCCATTAGATAGTAATTTGAACTTGGGTTGAGGCTTCAATCTTCGAGGATCCTTGTTTGGTGAGAACGACTACTTTGAAGAGCAAGAGATGCGATATCTCTAAAAAGGTAATCACCAAAAGGAATAGCCTCTGTAGAGAAAGGACGATCATGAGATCTCTGCATTTAAAGCGGCTGTACTTCTGGAGTATGTGGCTTCCTTTGAATGTTGGAGGTTCAGTCCGAAGAAGAATGTTTAACTGATACTTGACTTTAGTATCAGTCCGCTGAATCCACGTGGCACTCATTAAGTAATCAGTCGAAACTGATCCTTCGACTGATAAGTCAAATATCAATATTTGATTTTGCCTTATTCGTTACATCAGTCGGCATCTTCAGTCTTCAGTCTTCAATCCTTCGTTCTTTAGTCTTCAGAACAACAACTAAACTAGAGAAAAAAACTCTAACACTTGAGTTCGAACAGTTCTAGTCTATTACAATTGAAACCTATTGATTTTGGTATCATCAAAACTAGGATTGTGATATTTCATTAAGTTCCCAACATTTTTCAAATGTAATAATTTAAAAAATTGTATCTTTTTTTTTTGAAATAGTATTGTTCTTTGTTTGATTGTGAGTTAAGTTGGTTTTCCTTTAGTTATTATTCTCTTAGTCCCATTAAAGATAGCTCGTTTTTCAATAGAGCCCTTTTCTGCCCTCAATTGAAGAAATCAAACTGGAGAAGGTAAGATGTTTTTGGAGCGAAGCCCTGGACGTGGCGATGACGCACGACGTGTACGAGATCAAGCAGTTGCCGGCGACGATGTGCCATTAGGCGACGTGTCGCGGCGGAGTAGCGTGAAGGTCGAATCGAGAATTGCAAAGAACGGCCTGATGATTTGGAGAAAACATGGAGAAACATAGAGACCCATAGGTGGCAGTCACATGCAAGGCAGCCGGTGTTAGCCGTGGGTGGCGGATCTTCGCCGAGAAATCAGAGTTACACCGCCTGATTTTCTTAGGGACACCTGGATTCTTATTGGTCTTATCGTTGGAAATGGCAATCGGTGCCAGTAAGCTAGAGATGGTGGTGATTCATACGTCAACGATGGTGATAAGGCCCGATCTCAAGGTTTCATCGGAGATGATAAATTTGATGTTTTGAAAAGTTTTTACCGATGAATTCCCTTTTTTTACCCTCTTTTTCTCCTTTTTTTTTTCTTTTTTTCGAGCTGAGTGAACATAGAGTACATACTTTGAAAATGAATTTCAGGATTGGCAAAATGAATCCCCTTCTTTTTGGTAATTTTGAAACGGATTTTCCTTATGGACCCATAATTTTTTGGGTTAATAGCTAAAAAATACATGAACTTCCACCGGATTTCATATTGCTCATGACCTTCAAAAATAGCCCAAGAATACACCACCTTTTAATTTTATCGTAAATTGCACCCGCGTTGACTACCACCTTGAACGGTGGTGACGTGGCTGTCGAATTTTATTGACGTGGATGATTTTTCGATGTAGTAAAACGACGTCGTTTTGTCAAGCTCTTTTAAATTAAAAAAAAAACATTGATCTTCACCGGAAAAACAGGAACACAGATCCACCAAATCGTTGCTCTGCAATTTCTAAAATCGAGTGGTTGGGGGTTCTAGGGCTTAGACGACGGCGATTTGGTGGAGGTTTTGTTTGTTTTGCTACGTTTTAGGAGGTTTTGTTTGTTTGCTTGTTTGGGGTTCTAAAATCGCTGCTCTGCGATTTCTAAAATCGAGTGGTTGGGGTTCTAGGGCTTAGGCGGCGGCTGGGTCGAAGAGAAGGGGGAGGTCGATGAAGGAGGAGGGTTTGCACGGCGGAAATCGTGGGGAAAGAGGAAGGGCGACGGGGCAGCGGAAGTCGCGGAGGAAGAGGGAGGGCGGAGGGGCGGCAAAAATCGCGGGGAATAGGGAGGGCAGCGGGCGGCGGAAATCATGGGGAAGAGGGAGGGAAATCAAAGGCCAACTCCGATCAAATCAAAACCTTCCCCAAATCCTTCAATAGATGAAATCAAAGGCCAAATCCGATCATCGCGAAGCATGCCGCCTTATGAGAATGAGAGGTGCGGTGGTTTCTGTCTTTCCTTGTGTTCGGGTGGCGTGCGAGTTGGTGGCCGGTGGAGATTCTTCGCAAATCTGCAAACTAAATTAGGATATGATTCTCTTTGGAAAAACGGTGATGGTGGAGATTTTTGTGATGGTGGTGGTGGTGGAGATGACAGAAAATGGTGGTGGTGGAGAGGGAAAACGGTGGTGGTCAGACTCATACCGCATCGACGAAGGCGGTGGTTCATCGTTCTTCATCGTTCTTTCATTTTTTTTAATTTCTTTTTCAATAAAAATAACACGTGTAATGCCAGATCAATAAAAATGTCACGCGTATTGCCACCTACAATAAAAATGCCACGTGTATAGTCCACGTCATTGCCGATCAACTTTAATTATAGCCGGAGTCTTCGCCGTGTGCAATTTACAACAAAATTAAAAAGTGATGTATTCTGAGGCTATTTTTGAAGCTCATGTGCAATTTGCAAATTTCGTGAAAGTTCGTGTATTTTCCGGCTATTAACCCTATTTTTTTTTTAGAAAAATTTCGGATGAACATTCTTCAATCGAAATTATGAACTAAAATTGATGAATTGTCCCGTAAAAGAAAATAAACTCACATTTCTTAGCCTAGATTTTCCATAGATGGCGCTAGTTGATGAAACAAGTAGCAACACCTTAAATAAAAATAATAAATAACGCTAAGATTTACGCGGTTCGATCATGAAGATGTCCACGGGAGGTTGTCGGAGTTTTCACTATGTTTTGTGTGGGATAATATTTACAAGATTGAGAGATAAAAAGAAAATCCTCTTAAGTTTGCAAATTAAAATCATTTTTATAAGCATAAAAGTAAACCTAACACTTGGGCCCAGTAACTCGAGCAACTAGGCCCAAGCCTTGTTACACTAATCTGCGTCTTGGAGTTGAGTTGTCATAGTTGGCGCTTGACATAGCTAGAATGTCAGGGCCAAGGCAGAGCTGAGTTGCCAAGGCGAGAGCAGGGTTAAGCTGCCAAGATAATTCTTGATTGATAATTATGGTGCCACGATTTAGCTATGCTCTTTACATCGCTGAAATTTGACTCTTTGCCCTCATTCATATTTTTTATTCATTACCTGACCCAAAGAGATGTGTGTAATATTGTCCTCATTAATTTTCGTTTAATAATTATTCACTCTGTCCCATTAAAGATGACTCGTTTTTTTTTTTTTTGGTCGTTTCATTCAAGATGACTCATTTTCATAAAAGGCAATATTTAACAATTAAAAATGTGTGAATTCTATCACTTTTATTTAATTTACACATTTCTCTTAATTTTCGTGCCGAAAAAAAAGTAAATCATATTTAATGAGACGTAGGGAGTATTAGTTTTAAATTTCTTAGTGAAATAATCGAATATGCCAGTGAAAATATTTCGAGTTTAGAATCCTAAATGATCCTTCTAGTCGTTAGGTTCAGTTGCTTTTGGAGTATTGAGAGTCTCTCTAGCAATTTCCTAACAATTTGATCTTCCAGAGGGATTCAGAATGATGAGCATGAAATTGGGATTTTTTTCTTTCTTTCTTTTTTGAGATACCCAGAAATTGGGAGATTGATGGCATGATTAATGATCATTTTCGTTGTAGTTTACTTACGCGCTAGAAAATTCATAAAATATTTTGATTAAGAATTTAAAAATATCTTTATTGTATAAAGTGTTGGGAGTGTTATATATACCAGAGAGGACGATCAATCATTCAAATATGGTGATAACCACTTCATAAAGGTCGTTTTCCCTTCATCATTAAGAGCACCCGCATCGGGTGGTGGCGCATGCAGGTAGCTCGAGTCAGCTGCACCGATGAGCCAGCCGATGAAGGTGCCCCTGACTCGAGGCGCGGCTCGTCCAAATGAGTCAAGCTCGAAGGGCTTAAAATTCGGCGCGTGTATTACACTCGCCATATTAAATAAAAAAAACTAATGCCAACAGAGATAAACAGCATATTTTTAAAATTTATATAAGTTGTTTAAAAATTTATTTTATCAAATACTTTGAAAAAATTTGTAAACTCTAAAACAACTTATAAATTATTTTATAGAGCTTATAATCTCAATCAAACACTATCTACTTGGTAGGCTACAACATACACAACACTTTACCTTTTAAAGTTGGACAAAAGGGAGTAAGCAACAAGTACGTACTTCCTATCCTGAAAAAGATACGCAAAAGTATATTATCCCTTTAACTTAGTTCCACCATTGTAAGGTAGTGATAGATATATAATTAAATTTGAAAAGAAAAAGATAGTGAATAGATTCGCATAACATAGTACAAATGTTGTAACGCATGAGGCTATAGGGTAAAAATAGTTGCAAGTTTTCAAGTTCGATAGGTGGGAATCTCCCCTACCTAGTTGGGGATATCTCTATCTTCACTCATCGAACCTCCGAATCGAATAATTTATTCCGACGATAAAATGCCACGTGGCTCTCACTCCCCACTCCAATAGTTGCTTTTCTTAAATTGGCAAGCCGGGCTACTAATAATATGATCATAATGCATAATAATACTACTAAACAACCCCATCAGAAGAGTATTATTAAATTAAAAAACCTCTAGTATTTAATTTAAAACCAAGTCAAAAATGGAAAGATAGTGCACTAGGAAAAGGTATTACAAGGAAAGCAAGATACTCTATTATTCCAATGGACGAACAATTAAGGAGCCGTCCCACACCATTGGTGCATCAAAATGGTAGGGTATACATGCACCATCAAACATTCAATAATAAAATGCATAAATAGAAAAAGTGAGAGGCTAGAATTTTTTTAATATATTCTTAATATACTATTCGTCAAGCAATACGCTACCTAATTGTTTTTTATTATTATTATTTACTACTTGGGGGACTTCTTGGCAAATGATATGTCTAATTTCGGATCAAAATACATACTATATAGAAAAAGTGAGAGCATAGAATATATTACATGTATAATATTCGTCAAGCAATACGCTACCTATTTTTTATTATTAATTACTACTTGAGGGACTCTTCGGCAATGACATATTGACATGTCTAATTTCGGTTATTTGGGATCTCAAAATTTATTCCAGCATTATGTTTATCAAAGAGAAGTATAATATCCATAAGATAAGGGGATGCATCATACATCAAATAAAAATAGCTCTTATTTTCTTAAGTATAAATTGATTTAGTTATAGATCTTGATTGCGCTGGAATCTATACTATATTAAAAAGAGAGTTCTCAATTTGAAATTGATTTCAAATTGATTTGGATAGCAATTTTGTAAATTATGAAGAAACTAGTGTATCTCCCGCGCCATGCGCGGTTGAATGTGAATTTAGACTCGTGTAAAATCTGCATTTATATATTTTATAATATTAATATAAACTAATATAATTAAAATTCCATATCAAAATTATATATACGCATGTGCTATATTTTTGTATAATTACATTGGTTATATTAAAATATTAGATCACTTAGCAATATATATATATATATATATATATATATATATATATATATATATATATAGGGTAGTGCTATTCAATGGACTTCCCTTAGTCTATAATATAAGACTAAATCACAGCCGTATAATCTAGATGATGGATGGCTGGATTACCATCTTTAATGGGTGATTTAATTCATATAAAATAATTGATTATTCAGCATCGAAAGCCATATAAGGGTATTATTGACATATTGTTTTTAACGCTACAGAGATTGGTTTGACTTTCCAAATCTTTTATCCAATATCTTCCGATTCTAAAGCATAATTTATTAAAAAAATTAAAATTTACAATGATTACATCTTGGGATTATGGAAGGGAGTGACGCCATTTAAGTATTAAATGAATCTCAACTACAAAGTGACCGAATATTTTTGTGTTTATTAATACAAATTTGAATTTTGATTTATTGTGTTTAATCGAAAGCACTCATATCTTCTGAATCAAAATAAAAAAATTCATTCTACCACAAAAAAAAAAAAAAGAGAAAGCCGAAGCAAGAGAAAGATTTTCGTTCATCCACCCAGAAACATTCATATATGTATATGTAAAATATTCACACATGTCTACTTAAAATATTCATACATTTATATTTAAAATATTCACGCATACAGTCTGTAAAATTCATGAACTTAGAATATCAAATAGAAATAAAATTGTTACAGAAACTATGTAACATGAGAAAATCTGAACGTGATCCCTAAATTAGGAGGGGGAGGGGGGGGGGGGAGAGATTATATGAATTGTTTTAGGTTTATGTATGAATTATTTGTCATGTCATGTTTATGTACGAATTGTTTTAACCTCACCCTATATTTGTTGCATGAATTATTTTTTATTTATGTATGAATTTTTTTTATGTTTATGTATGAATTATTTGTCATGTCAGTTTTATGTATGAATTAGATATGGAATATTAATAACTGCATAACGTGATCCTTAAATTAAGGAGGGGCGAGATTTACTATAATAATGTAATTACCATCTTAGCCTCATCACTAATCCTGCGTGAATTAAATCTAGCCGTCCAAATCAATAAAATCAAAGATCCATATTTGGTCTTATTTTATAAGCTAAGTTTGGGTTTTATTTTAGCGCAACCCTATATATATATATATTTATATATATATAGATGAGATAATAGGGCCGAATGGCCCTACTTAGGGCGGAGCATAAACCGAACCGGACCGAAAAAACCAACCGAACCGACCATATTTGGTTCGGTTCGGTTTTTGAATTTCTAGGTCGGTTTTCGGTTCGGTTCGTAAAATTAAAAACCGACCAGGTATCGGTTCGGTTTCGGTTTCCTGGCCATGGTTCGGTTCTCAACCGAACCGAACCGATATATATATATATATATATATATATATATATATTTAATATATATAATATATTTAGTTTAGTCAAACCCTAACCTAAAAGTAAGAGTTTAGATTTTGAATCCCTCCAGTCTCCGCCGCTGCACACAACACTTCATCACTTTCTTTACTCTTCCCACCCCACGCCCCCGGCGCCACCAAGCCCACCACCCCCCGCCCCCGGCGCCACCACTTCCCCTCGGGCCTCGGCCGCTCAGCGACTAGCAGCAGGCTGCACGGCGATGCAGCGACAGCAGACACAGCGCGGCGCAGCAGCAGCAGACAGGAGCTAGCCCGCGCGACGCACCCTTCTCCGGTTCTTCCCTCCTCCTGACGACGACTGCTCTCCTTCCCCTCTGTCTGTTCAATGTTTTCTAAAGGCTTTCAAGTTGAACGCCATCTTATTATATTCTTCCCAATGTTTCAGATATTATGATAAGGACTAAAGACAATTGCTGCTGATATGTGTGAATCACTGATGTTTTATGGAATTTTTCTCTTGAGATTTTGAGATGTGAGGTAGCAGCATGTTTTTCTTGATAATTTAGTGGTGTTAATTGTTATTTTCGAAAGAAAAAAGAAAAATGATGGTTCGGTTCGGTTACCGACTGAAACCGATCGGTTTTGGTTGGTTCGGTTTTGGTCGGTTTTAGGCATTTTGGCGGTTTGGTTCGGTCCGACTTCTAGGTAAGTCGGTTCGGTTTTGGTTTTATAAATCGGATCGGTTCGGTTCGGTTTTGAACCGATGCTCACCCCTAGCCCTACTGGGCATACAAAATCAAATTTTAGCCTCAAATCTTAAAACATCAAATTTTAGCCATTAATTAGGCGGAATGCCTAATTTGCCCTTCCATCTCCAACCCATCTCCAACCAAGTAACAGTACGTGTGATCCAAGCTTCCCTCCTCTCTCTCTCTCTCGCGCGCCCTCTCTTTCGCGCTCTCTCTCTTCCGCGTCAATGATGAACGGCAGAAATCGGTCGTGATTCCGGCGGCGTGCTTCCCTCCTCTCTCTCTCTTCCGCGTCGATGAAGAGCAGAAATCGATCGCAATTCTAATTCCGGCGGCATGCTTCCCTCCTTCCTCGGCGGCGGCGGTGGATCTGATCTGATAAGGCGGCGACGGTGGATCTGATCTGATCGTTGCGCCGCCTCCTCCATCGGCAGATCTGATCTCCGCCTCCTTCGATTTCAGCCATCGACTGATCTGATCTGATCTGATCTGATCTGATCTGATCTGATCTGTGCTGCACGTATGGCACTTATGGCACTAATAGTGCCATAAGTGCCATAAGTGCACACTTCCTCCTAGGGTTTAGATATTCCATTTAGGGTTTAGATTATTCATTTGGGGTTTAGATGTTCCATTTAGGGTTTAGATTATCCATTTAGGGTTTAGATGTTCCATTTAGGGTTTAAATGATGTTGTTGTTTCTGTATTTGTGCTGATGACCATTTTACTTAGTTTTATTTTGAATTTCGTTGGCACTTATGGCACTAATAGTGCCATAAGTGCCTAACCCGACCCGGCACGCGACCCGCGTGCCTGATCCTACCCAGTCCGCCTCATTAAGGGCAAAAACGTCCAAATCAATAAAAATGGCCAAAATTTGTGTTTTTTCAATGTGTGGCCATAAATTGTGCTTTATGCTTCATTTTGGCTACTTCAAAATTTTACTCTATATAGATCTTGTATAACTTATATAGGGAGTTTCTATAATTACAAAAATTAAACCAGATTTATCGCATAAAATAAGTTGTGTATGAATTTGTTATGTAACATTATGGATTTGGTGTGAAAAATAATGAATAAAAAAAATATCAACCTATAAAATTCAAACTATGGACCAAAAATTCATTTAGAAACTAAAGCTATAATTTCACTAAAGTTTTAATCATAATTTAAGGGATGAAAGTGCTTGCTATTAAGCATATTGGTCATTGACAGATTATATTTCAACACATATTTTTGAGATATAAATAAGGGCAAATAGCATCAAAATCCCTATACTTTCCCCGTTTTTGCATATTTCCCCTGACTTTAAAAATTCGCGATAGAATCCTTGACTTTTAATCCCGTTCGCGTTTCTCCCTAAAAAATGACCGGCGATATATAGATATGATGACATGGAGTCCGGAAATCCACGTAGGATTAAATTCCGGCGTATTAAGTGATGTAGTTTTACTTAATAATGTAAAACGTCGTCGTTTTGCCTTTTTAGGGATTTAAATGTAACCCAACATAGAAAATTAGGGGAAAATTGATTTGTTACTCTAAATAGGGTTATTCTTCTTGGGTTCTTCTTCTTCAGCCAAATCCATGTCTTTCTCGTCATCATCCCGGCAGAATTTCAGTCACGAGGGCCGAGTTATGTGCAGCCATGGACTCCAAGCTTCAATACCTTGAAGCTTCGAATGAGGTACGAGAGGGAGCTGCGAGCGGCTGGAGTCCGGCTGCGCGTTGACAAACATGGTTTTCGTACCTCAATTCCACATGTTTTGTTGTCATTTCCCTTCATGTTTTGCTTGTGAATGCTTGTTTGTGCCCGAATATTTAGTATTTATGAAGTTTTGATTGCTTGGTATAGTTTTTGAGTATTTTCAGGGCAAATCAAGAGTTGATTGGAGAATTGTGAGAGCATAGGATTGAAGTACGTCTCGAGAGGAATCCATGAGCGTGAACGGCGCCCGAATCGGAGCTCGGACGAGGGAGAACGGGGCCGACAAAGTCAGCCGCGCACAGAGACCGCGGCCGCGGTCACGCGTCGTGGGGAATGTATCGCCCGCGGTCACCACCCGCGGCCGCGGGGTGGGACCGCGGGCTAAGTGCTCAAGTCCAGGGATGTCCCGCGGTCACCACCCGCGGCCGCGGTCTGGGACCGCGGGTCCCCCCACGGTCACCACCCGCGGCCGCGGGGCGGGACCGCGGGTTTCCTGAGTTTCGCCCACGTTTGAGCACCACGGGCGCGGGCCGTGACCGCGGGAAAAGAGCGGAGTCGCGTTTTTCAGCCCTTTAAACCCCATTTTTCCCCTTTTTCTCTCATTCTTCTTCTTCTCCATCACTCATCTTCCCCAACACTACACACACTAAACCCTAGCCTCCAACAACACACCCATCTACCATTGAAGACCATTGAAGAGAAGAGAAGGAAGAAGAAGCTCATAAATAGGATTTGTCATTTCTTACTCTCTCTTTCATTATGTACACGTTTAACTTTGATTTATTGTGTTTGAACATGTTAGGCTAAATTTCTCTTTGATTTGGGGATTAGGCTAGATGATTATTGTAATGGATTGATTATTTATGCTCAATATAAATCTTGTTTGTTCATTTGCACATTATCTTTTCAAACCCTTGATTTATTTCTTGTATGGATTGTTGGCCACATTCTATGCATTTCTAATTTGCACTTTGAATTGGGAGAGGATAATTGCAATAGATAAGGTGTTTGAAACATATCAATTCGATAACCGGGAGGTTGAGAGTTGGGTGAGAGTATGTCGATCTTTGTGTGCTTTTGGGAGTTATAGGTTAGAAGTTGACCGGGGACGGCAACTATGACCCGTAATCTACCGTTTTAGTCGTCCGGGAGGGGGCTAAAACCAGTTGGGAGATCACTCTAGATAATTAGGTTCGTCAAGATTAGTATTGAGTTATAATTGAAGTCCTTTTCTTAATCATCGATGCCTAGTCCCTAAATCGCCTTAATCATCTTATTTATCCACTTTGCTTATTTGATTTTTATTTGTCTTTGCACTTGTTAAGTATTTAGTTAGATAATGAAACCAATCACTCAATCGTTTAGTCTAAATAGTCGAGTAAAATGAATTAGGATAATCACTTGATTGAACTACTAATCCTTGTGGGATACGACCTTGCTTCCATATATTTCAACTACCCGTATACTTGCGGCGTGGTGAAAATAATAGCGAACAAGTTTTTGGCGCCGTTGCCGGGGATTAGTTTAGTTTCTTTGCTTGTGATATTTTGCTTCATTGTGCTTAACTACTTTAGACATTTTACTTGCTTTAATTTTTGTTTTCTATTTTAAGATTGTGTTTTGACTTCTTGTTCTTGTTGGTTGATAGGTAGTGTATGAACACAAGATCTAATGGTGCACCTCTTATACCTATAAACCTTGAGGTTGAAGCTTTTTGTCGACACAACAAAGCAAGAACAAGAAGAGATAGAGAATTGGAGGAAGCTATGGCGGAAAATCACGACTTAATCCGTCAACTTCAAATGCAATTAGAAGCCATGCAAGGGAAAATCAATGAGCAAGAAGCTCTAAGAAACACACCTCCACCACCACCTATTAGCAATATGTTCCAACCCATTGTCCAACAAGGAGGAGTGAATGCCCCGAGAATCAACGCCACAAATTTTGAGCTCAAGCCGGCACTCATAAATATGGTACAACAAAACCAATTCGCCGGTCTTTCCCAAGATGACCCGAATGGACATCTTGGAAACTTCTTGGAGATATGCGGCACCATCAAGATGAATGGAGTCCCGGAGGATGCCATTCGACTTCGACTCTTCCCCTTTTCGCTAAGGGGCATGGCCAAGACATGGTACCAATCTTTAGAGGGTGGTTCTATCACTACATGGGAGAACATGGCTCAAAAGTTTCTCAACAAGTTCTACCCTCCGGGTAGAACCATGAAGATGAAGAAGGACATAGTCCAATTTCACCAATTTGATGGAGAATCCTTCTACGAAGCTTGGGAGAGATTCAAAGAGATGCTAAGGAAGTGCCCTAACCATGGTTTAGATCAAAACACAATCATTTGTGTATTCTACACCGGGTGTAGTGGTGAGATGCAAAGAGACATGAATGCATCGGCCAATGGAGCATTGTTGGAGAAAAGCCACGCGGAGGCCGCTCATATCATAGAGAACTTGGCCACCAATTGCCATCAATTCCCAACGGAGAGGATCATCTTGAAGAAGGTGGCGGCTACAACAAGCTCGGATCCGATAGCTCTTTTGACGGCTCAATTGACCGCCATGAATAGCAAGATTGATGCTATATCAATGTCAAGGGTAGAGCCCGTGGTTGAAGAACAAACTAGCTTCGAGGATGTGAACTACATCAACAACAACAACAACCGAGGCTATGCGAACTTCCGGCCCCAACAACAAGGTGGCTACCAAGGGCAAGGGCAATACACTCAAGGATTCCAACCTAACCGCCACCCTAACCTCTCCTATAGCAATCCAAACAATTTCTTGCAACCACCGCCCGGATTTGCGGTGAGCCATGGCATGATCAAGGAAGAGAAGAAGCTCAACCTTGAAGAAATATTGATGAAGTTCATGACCACGACTCAAGCTCACATGACAAGAACGGATGAGAAGTTAGAGGCTCAAGCCAAGCAATTGAAAATGCTTGAGATACAAGTGGGACAAATTGCCGAGTCTATAAACAATCAACACCAACAAGGGCAATTCCCAAGCAACACAATCGTGAATCCCAAGGAGCATTGCAAAGCCATTGCTCTAAGGAGTGGGACAACATATGAAGAGCCCAAGATGCCCGACGAAGAAGATAGAAGTGGTGTTGTGGTTGAAGTTGGAGATGGCAACCCTTCAAAGGAACAAGGAGATAGAGGAAAGAAGAAGGAGGTGTACGTGGCTCCACCACCTTATTGCCCACCAATCCCTTTTCCTCAAAGACATCAAAAGAAGAATGTGGAGAATGAATTCTCCAAGTTTCTTGAGATTTTTCGAAAGGTGCACATCAACATTCCACTTATTGAAGCTTTGAAACAAATGCCCTCCTATGCAAAGTTCCTAAAGGAGGTCATATCAAACAAGAGGAAGATGGGAGAGAATGAGACGGTCAATCTAACCGAAGAATGTAGTGCCGTTCTCCAAAGAAAAATCCCCACCAAGATCAAGGACCCCGGGAGCTTCACAATCCCTTGTGATATTGGGAATGATCGTTTTGGGAAAGCTTTGTGTGATTTGGGAGCAAGTATAAATTTGATGCCGCTCTCAATCTTCAACAAGCTAGAGATTGGCACCATCAAGCCAACCACAATTGCCCTTCAAATGGCGGATCGTTCCGTTTCTTATTCAAAGGGGATAGTAGAAGATGTCCTCGTGAAAGTCAACAATTTCATCTTCCCGGTGGACTTTGTTGTTTTGGACATGGTGGAAGACAAAGATGTACCTTTAATTCTTGGGCGCCCCTTCTTGGCAACGGGGAGAGCCCTCATTGATGTTGCTAAGGGCGAACTCACCCTTAGAGTGAATGAAGAGAGCTTCACATTTTCAATCCACAAGGCTCTCAAGTACAAGGAGGAAGAAGAAGAGAGGGTTGGTGAATGCAAGATGATGCAAGTGATAGAGTCTTGCATCAACATGGAGGAGTACCACATCTACAACAATCCAATGGACACTTGCCTCCTAAACCCTCTATTCTCTTTTGTTGATAATGATGAGTTTAATGCTTCTAACTTATTTATTGAGGCTAATGAAATGAACTTTGTGCAGAAAATTTCACAAGGAGAGGCATGTTTCTTGGACTTGAGAAATGGAGAGCCGAAAGATGAAGGAGTGGAGAAGAAGACTCCCAGCTTGGAGTTAAAACCTCTCCCCGAACACTTGAAATACGCCTTCCTTGGTGAGGATGAGGCGTATCCGGTAATTGTATCATCCTACCTTTCTCCTCATGAGCTTGATCAATTGCTAAATGTTTTGAGGAAGTATAGGTCCGCTATAGGATGGTCAATTTCCGATTTAAAAGGGATTAGCCCATCCATTTGCATGCATAGAATTTTGATGGAAGATGATTTTAAACCTAGGAGGCAAGGCCAAAGACGGTTAAACCCTATTATGCAAGAAGTAGTAAGAAAAGAAGTTCTCAAATTGCTAGATGCGGGAATTATTTTTGCTATTTCGGATAGTGAGTGGGTTAGTCCCACTCAAGTTGTTGCTAAAAAGGGGGGGATAACCGTCATAAAAGATGAGCATAATGAGCTAATTGCAACTAGGTTAGTAAATGGATGGAGGATGTGTATTGACTATAGGATGTTGAACACAGCTACTCGAAAAGATCACTTTCCTCTTCCTTTTATTGACCAAATGCTTGATAGGTTGGCGGGGTATGAATTTTATTGTTTTCTTGATGGGTACTCCGGGTATAATCAAATCATGATTGCCCCGGAGGACCAAGAAAAGACCGCTTTCACTTGTCCTTATGGCATTTTTGCTTATAGACGCATTCCATTTGGTCTTTGCAATGCCCCCGCTACTTTTCAACGATGCATGATGGCCATTTTCCATGATTTAATTGAAAATGTAATGGAAGTTTTTATGGATGACTTTTCTATCTTTGGCAATTCTTTTGATCATTGTCTCCATAATCTATCTATTGTGTTGCAAAGGTGTGAGGAAACTAACCTTGTATTGAATTGGGAAAAATGTCATTTTATGGTTAGGGATGGAATTGTGCTTGGACACAAGGTCTCCAAAGCCGGATTGGAGGTGGATCGAGCAAAGATAGTGGCCATTGAGAAGCTTCCACCACCATCCAATGAGAAAGCCGTGAGAAGCTTCCTTGGACATGCCGGGTTTTATCGAAGATTCATCCAAAATTTCTCAAAGATCACCAAACCCTTATGTCACCTTCTTGAAAAAGATGCAAAGTTCAACTTTGATGAAGATTGTTTGGTGGCCTTTGAGAAACTCAAAAAGGCTTTAGTGAGTGCTCCCATCTTGATCACACCGGATTGGTCACAACCGTTTGAGCTCATGTGTGACGCAAGCGACATCGCCGTCGGGGCCGTGTTGGGGCAAAAGAAAGACAAGCTATTTAGAGTCATCTACTACGCTAGTAGGACTCTAGATAAGGCTCAATCAAACTACACCGTCACTGAAAAGGAACTTTTGGCGGTTGTGTATGCCTTCGACAAATTCCGCTCCTACCTCATTGGCACAAAATCTATTGTTCACACCGACCATGCGGCCATCCGTTATTTATTTGAGAAGAAAGATGCCAAGCCGAGGTTGATAAGGTGGATCCTCCTCCTTCAAGAGTTTAATATTGAAATCCGAGATAGGAGAGGATGTGAAAATGTTGTGGCGGATCACCTTTCAAGACTTGAGAATCCCGTGGAAGGGGAAAATGCCGATGTGCCCATCAATGAGAATTTTCCCGATGAGCAAATCTTGCAAGTCAAGACCCACACCCCATGGTATGCGGACTACGTCAACTATCTTGCATCCGGCATTCATCCACCACCCGAGTTGAATCGTTACCAAAGAAAAAAATTCTTTCATGATGTGAAATTCTTCTTATGGGATGAGCCGTTCTTGTATCGACGATGTGCCGACACCATCATCCGGCGGTGTGTACCCGAAGAGGAATGGGGAGCTATTATGAGGGAGTGTCATTCTTCTCCTAGTGGAGGGCACTTTGGCACCAACCGAACCGCTTTTAAGGTGCTTCAAAGTGGCTTCTATTGGCCAACTATTTTCAAGGATTGCCACTCATTTATTTTGAGTTGTGATCAATGCCAAAGAATGGGAGGAATATCAAAGAAGCACGAGATGCCCCTTAACAATGTGATTGAAGTTGAGCTCTTTGACGTATGGGGCATAGACTTTATGGGCCCATTCCCAATGTCTTTCGGCTTCCAATACATTTTGTTGGCCGTGGAGTATGTTTCAAGATGGGTGGAAGCAATTCCTACTCAAACCAATGACTCCAAAGTGGTGATCAAGTTCCTTCAAAAGAATATTTTGACAAGGCATGGAATTCCAAGGGCCTTGATAAGCGATGGAGGATCCCACTTTTGCAACAAGTGGATGGAAGGACTTCTCAAAAAGTACGGGGTGAAGCATAGAGTGACAACGGCTTATCATCCCCAAGCCAATGGTCAAACCGAGTTGGCAAACCGGGAGATTAAACAAGTGCTTGAGAAGACGGTGAATGGGAGCCGGAAGGATTGGTCTCTCTTGCTTGATGACGCACTTTGGGCATATCGAACGGCGTACAAGACACCGCTTGGCATGTCACCATACCAACTTGTATACGGGAAGTCATGTCATCTCCCCGTAGAGTTAGAGCACAGGGCATATTGGGCGGTCAAGAAGCTCAATTTTGATTTCAAGAAGGCTGGCCAAGCTAGAGTCTTTCAACTCAATGAGTTGGATGAATTTCGAAGTGAGGCATTTGCAAGCTCAAGCCTCTACAAAGAGAGGACCAAGAGGTTTCATGATAGGATGATCCACAAACGGGAATTTGCACCCGGGGATGAGGTCCTTCTCTTCAATTCCCGCCTTTCACTCTTTCCGGGAAAGCTCAAGTCCAAATGGTCGGGCCCATTCCTCATCAACAAGGTCTCCCCCAATGGAGCTATTGAATTGAAGGGCAACGATGGACGCACTTTTGTGGTGAATGGCCAACGCATTAAGGCATACTTTCGAGCCGAGCCACGAGAGAAAGTGTCCGTCATCATTCTCGCCGAACCAAAGACATGACACCATCATGAAGACGTCGAGCTCACGACGTTAAACTAAGCGCTAGTTGGGAGGCACCCCAACAAGGTATCTTTAATTTTTGCAAGTTCAATAAACACACATATACATAGGTATTATATATTCATCTATGTATATATTTTTTTTATATGTGTGTGATTTCTTTTGTTTGTGAGTTTAATTCCCTTTATCTTAAAAAAAAAAAAAAAAAAAAAAAAAAAAAAAAAAAACGCCAAAAATTGAATTTTTCAAAGGTGAAGACTCCCAGGGTGCCCGCGGTCACCACCCGCGGCCGCGGGGTGGGACCGCGGGCGAAACGCGCATTCCAGGGATGTCCCGCGGTCACCACCCGCGGCCGCGGGCGGGACCGCGGGCCTCCTGGCCCCGCGTTGACTTGCGTTGACTCGGGTTTTTAACCCATTTTTCACCCTTCTTCCTCACTTTTCACTCTCATTTCACACCACCCACGAAATTACACACTCTTCCTCTCTACTTTCACTTCCAAATCCAACTACAAGGTATGTTTTACTTGCTTTCATTCCTTCATTTTTACATTCTAAGCATGATTTAGAAGATTTTTACCGATTATTTTGTGATATTTTGCATTCTACATGTTTATATGCAATTAGGGCTCAAAATTAGGATTTTTCCTACATTGTGCTACATTGTTGAATTGATGCATTTCATTGCTTCTATACATGTCTAGGATGATGGGTCTTTCATTTAATTGCAATTTAATCGGTGAATTTATGCTTAATTGACATTATTGCTTAAGAATTTGCTTGTGTTGGGTGTAGATAAATGTCTAAGTTTGGGAGGGAGATTTTGGTGATTGTGGGCTTAATATTGATGATATGTGTTGTTGTGAGATGCATTGTGATAGTGTGATTAATTTATGTGCTTTTAGAATAAGAATTCGCCCGTTTCCCGGGCTAATTTGCTTAGTTAAGTTGTTTTCTAGTATCTTGTTGTTGTCGTTTGTTGTGTCAAATAAAGACTCACACTTGGTTTTGTAGGCACATTTTGCTATGGCACCACGTGTAACAAAGGGCAAAGGAAAGGGGAAGGCCAGTACCCCCCGTGCCGATGAGGTGACTATCACTCGGCACACTCCTCAATTCTATGGGATTCGACTTCCTACTCCGGACTCCCGCGAACGTTGGGAGCAACTTTGTGCCATTCCTCACCGGCAATGCCGGTATATTTGCTCGGAAACTATCGAGGCCATGGGAATAGCCGAAGACATTTGGTCTTTGGCGGATAGAGGCGGATGGCGGCGAGTAATCACTGGGGGATGGTTAGCATACCGAGGGCTCACTCTTGAGTTCCTCTCCACATTCCAGCTCATCAAGTCCAACGGAGCTCCATCACGAATCTCTTTCCAACTCGGGAATGAGCCCCGAGAGCTAACTATTGATGAGTTGGACGAGATTTTGGGTTGCCCCCAAGGAGGAGCATACGCCGGTGGGTTAGAGTTCAATCCCACCCGTATGTGGGAACGATGTCACTTTCGAGGCGTGGAGGAGATTGCAGGCTATGACTCCCGGCGATCAAAGGCGGCGTCATTGCGCAATCCGGTAATCCGCCTTACCCAACGGGCCTTCGGGTTCACTTTCCTTGGTCGGGAGAATGTGGGCTTTTGTCGGTCGAATGAGCTCTTACTCATTCAAGGCGCCCTCACCAACATCTCCTTATCTCTTGGGTGTCTTTTGGCCGACCAATTCGAATCTCAAGCTCACACAAGAGGGGGCAAAATATGCATTGGAGGCATGATCACCCCTATAGCGACACATCTTGGGGTGGCTATTCAAGAAGACCCCATCTCCCGTGACATCCTCCTCGACCAACGTTGCCTAGTGCAACAACACTTTCTCGCCTCCGGGAGACGGCTTTTGTGGATCCTCAAGGGCGACAACGGCAATGTGTACTTCCCATTGCCCAATCCGGCCCTTACCACCATCATGGGCCCCGGGGAGGCCGCTAACCTAGGCATGCGTCAGCCCGCCCACTTTGCCGCCACCATTGCTCACCTCCAAGACGCACATGCACAACAACACGCCCCCGAGGGCGAGGAGGAAGAGCAAGCATATGAACCAGGTGGTGAGATACCTCAACCACCCCCGGCGTATCCAGGAGGGGGTGTCGGATTTGAGGATAGGATGATGGGCCGCTTTGACTCCTTCCAAGCCGCAAACATGGCCCGCTTTGATGCAATCCAAGAAGAGCAAAGAAGGCAATATGAAGCCTTTATGCAATACCAAGAGGATGAGCGGCGCCGCTACGAAGAGCACATGCGCCACTTCCATGCCTTCCATGGCCCCTTCCCGCCACCGTAGTCGTGCCCGTACCATTGTGAGTCCGAGCCAACTTATCCTTCTCTTTTCCTCCAACCTTATTTCCACTTTGTGTAAAGTAAGTTTGGGGGGAGGGGGAAGATGGATTAGTTGTCTCGTTTATCTTGTGTTTTTGCATGTTTTGTTTTTGTTATGTTTTGAATAATTGAAAGACTTTTTGATGTTTTGATTTTTGTTGGGATAATTGTAACAAATTTTGTGAGGATGATTTGTTTGTTATTGGGCTTATGATATGATTGTGTTTTTGAAAAGAAATTGTTATGTATCACTTGTTGATTTTGCATGAAGAGTTTGAACTTGTGATGATGAGCTAAATGTTGTACCTCCAAGAACTTGAAAAAGAAATGAGCTTGTGAGAATTGAGCCTTCGATTGTCATACATTTACAATCTCATTTTGTTCTTGAGTGTAAATCATTTGAGCATGTGTGTTGATCTCTAGAACTTGCCATGAGTCCTCTCTTGAAAATAAAAGTAGATGTGTTGTTAATATTGAAGTGATTTAAGGCCATCTTTGTTAGCCACTTAACTCAAATTGTGTCCAAATTCTCATATGATCCTAGTTTACCCCTTTTGTGCCTTGTAGCCTTTCTTTGAATAACCAATAATAAAGGGGTAGAACCTAGAGTGTTGGTGGTTGCTTTGATGAAGAAAAGTTTGGGAAATGATTGAAAGTGCTTATCAAGCTTTGATTAAGTGAAAATCACTAGTCTCCTATGAGCTCAAAATGAAAAAGAAATGAAAATGAATGTGAATAAAAGAGCATAAAGGGGAGTGATTTGCCTTTTTAATCATGGCCATGATATATATCACTAAGGATGAAATGCAGGGATTGTGGTTTATGTTTGATAAGAGAAATAGTGAAGTCGATTTGTTCATTATGATTATTTGATCGTGGGATGAGTCACTTTGCCTAAAAACTACTCACCTTACCAAAGAACCCTCATTACAACCCAAGGAAAGCCCTTTTTGATCTTTATTTATAACACATTGAAGTATAAAGAGTTAGGATAAATGGCAAGCTTATGGTAGATTGCATGCATTGTTTCAAGTTGAGTGCAAACACGTCCATTCTAAACACTTGAGAGTTGAGTGCACCATTGAAACATCCACCTTTGTGAGGATTCAAGCTTGGAGGCTCTAATGTTGAACTCTTTGACACTTGTGATTTCTTGAAATGCACATCTACTTGTGATACTCATTTGAAAAAAAAAATTGTTGAAGCCTTTGAAATGACACCAATTCATGCTTACATGTTTGTTTACTTTTATTTCTCTTCTCTTCGTCGTTTGGGGACAAACAACACTTTAAGTTTGGGGGGTTGACAAACATGGTTTTCGTACCTCAATTCCACATGTTTTGTTGTCATTTCCCTTCATGTTTTGCTTGTGAATGCTTGTTTGTGCCCGAATATTTAGTATTTATGAAGTTTTGATTGCTTGGTATAGTTTTTGAGTATTTTCAGGGCAAATCAAGAGTTGATTGGAGAATTGTGAGAGCATAGGATTGAAGTACGTCTCGAGAGGAATCCATGAGCGTGAACGGCGCCCGAATCGGAGCTCGGACGAGGGAGAACGGGGCCGACAAAGTCAGCCGCGCACAGAGACCGCGGCCGCGGTCACGCGTCGTGGGGAATGTATCGCCCGCGGTCACCACCCGCGGCCGCGGGGTGGGACCGCGGGCTAAGTGCTCAAGTCCAGGGATGTCCCGCGGTCACCACCCGCGGCCGCGGTCTGGGACCGCGGGTCCCCCCACGGTCACCACCCGCGGCCGCGGGGCGGGACCGCGGGTTTCCTGAGTTTCGCCCACGTTTGAGCACCACGGGCGCGGGCCGTGACCGCGGGAAAAGAGCGGAGTCGCGTTTTTCAGCCCTTTAAACCCCATTTTTCCCCTTTTTCTCTCATTCTTCTTCTTCTCCATCACTCATCTTCCCCAACACTACACACACTAAACCCTAGCCTCCAACAACACACCCATCTACCATTGAAGACCATTGAAGAGAAGAGAAGGAAGAAGAAGCTCATAAATAGGATTTGTCATTTCTTACTCTCTCTTTCATTATGTACACCTTTAACTTTGATTTATTGTGTTTGAACATGTTAGGCTAAATTTCTCTTTGATTTGGGGATTAGGCTAGATGATTATTGTAATGGATTGATTATTTATGCTCAATATAAATCTTGTTTGTTCATTTGCACATTATCTTTTCAAACCCTTGATTTATTTCTTGTATGGATTGTTGGCCACATTCTATGCATTTCTAATTTGCACTTTGAATTGGGAGAGGATAATTGCAATAGATAAGGTGTTTGAAACATATCAATTCGATAACCGGGAGGTTGAGAGTTGGGTGAGAGTATGTCGATCTTTGTGTGCTTTTGGGAGTTATAGGTTAGAAGTTGACCGGGGACGGCAACTATGACCCGTAATCTACCGTTTTAGTCGTCCGGGAGGGGGCTAAAACCAGTTGGGAGATCACTCTAGATAATTAGGTTCGTCAAGATTAGTATTGAGTTATAATTGAAGTCCTTTTCTTAATCATCGATGCCTAGTCCCTAAATCGCCTTAATCATCTTATTTATCCACTTTGCTTATTTGATTTTTATTTGTCTTTGCACTTGTTAAGTATTTAGTTAGATAATGAAACCAATCACTCAATCGTTTAGTCTAAATAGTCGAGTAAAATGAATTAGGATAATCACTTGATTGAACTACTAATCCTTGTGGGATACGACCTTGCTTCCATATATTTCAACTACCCGTATACTTGCGGCGTGGTGAAAATAATAGCGAACACGCGTCGGGCAGGCTGAGGGCAGTAGCTAGGGCGCGAGCTTGTGCGGCGTCGGCAGCGGTTGACGGCGACTCGGCTGACCGGGGTGCGCGGAGAGAAGGCGGCAACCGGTGGTGCAGTCCGGCGGCGACGGTAGTGCAGCGCTAGAGGGGGAGAGACAGCGCCAGATGGCGGAGAGAAAAGAGAAGAGGGTGGTTTGTATGTGAGTGAGAGAGCTAGATGAATGGGAGCTTTGCTGGCGGTTGGCGGTCTTCGGCGGCGGAGGGAGACGGAGGCAGTAGGCTGCCAGAGGAGGAGGGAGGTGGCTGGGCGTGGAGAGGGTGTTCGATAAATTAATTAATTGGAGAGGAAAACGACGACGTTTTCGTTTCATTTAAGTGACTCAGCAATCTTACTTAAATGACTCAGCAAAATAATGCCACATAGGTGACACGTCATTGTAGTTAGTCGCCGGAAACTTCATTAAGGGAAAATTGCAAATTTTATCAACGGTTAAGGATTCTATCGCGAAATTTAAAAGTCAGGGGAAATATGCGAAAACGGGGAAAGTATGAGGATTTTAACGCTATTTGCCCTATAAATAAACACGTAAAGATATCTGAACTTAACTTAATACCTATCAAAGATAATTGTATGAATACAAAAAAAAAATACATACATTAATAAAAATAAAGAAGTTGTCATATTTAGAAAGCAACACTAATTTTGAACAAATTAATTAAAACATAAGATTTTCTTTATCTCTTATAACTTTTGATTCAATAAAATCTTGAATTTAATTTTCATTTATTTGATGATGAAATAAATATTGAAAATTAGAATAAAAATTAAGAAAATAATCTTTGAACATATTTTTAGAATTTTTTATGCAAGTAATTTGCACATAATTTTAGACTCAAGTAATATATACAACTATTTTATACTTATTGATTTAATTTGATAAAAAAAATTATAATATATAATATTTTATCATTTTATGATAATTACATAATGTCATATTAATAATGTTTTTAATGAAATAAAAAATACATAATTTGACAAAAATTTAAAAGAATGATACAGTTTATAATTGAAATTAAAATCTCATTCCTTTTGAAGGAAATATCAATATTTTTAAATATAAACTATTTTATAATTTTATATTATCATAACTTGCTCATTTTAAATATTTTTTTATTATATATCAAATTAAAGTTCATTTCATAATCTTTTGTTCAAGATGCATATATTATATATTTGACATAATATTAAATTACTTAAAAATGAAAACAATCGTGTTCTATCTATGAAATAAGGAAAAAAACATTTATATAGTGCTTTGCTATTTTCTTGGTTAACTTGTAATGGCAGTTTTTTATTTTCGAAAATAAAGTGGGGTCAAACATATTAAATTTGACTTTTAGTTTTTTTTTTTCAATTTCAAAATTACCCTTCAAATTAAATTTATTGACATTTACTTTAACTTTTTATATAATATATATAAAGATTATAGTCATAATTAATTTATGAAAATTTCAAATAACTGTATTAATAAAATTATTTGTTAATATCATTCCTTAATTATAGGGGCTGCTACTACGTACTAATATTCCATAACTAACCGTTCATTGTTAGTGGCCGTAGCCGTGAAATTTTTTTATAGGGGGTGCTACTAATATTCCATTTGACATATTTCTAAGTAAATATATTATAATAAGACAAAAATTGTAAAATGAAGGATTGGTAAATTTTTAATAGATTTAATAGGTTGATTGGTATACATATAATATATATTCTATCAAAATTCAAAAAAATTATAATTTTAAATTTCTTACACGATTACACATTTACACTATTCATATAATTTTAAGTTCCTTACACACACCCTTCATATAATTTTATATAACTTAAAATTTTAAAAATATAAAATATTTTCGTGCATGGACAAATGGCAAATCTAGTTCGATGAAAGATGATCTCGACTAAAATCTCAAGTTGAGTTATATAATTAAATACCTAAGATCATCTAATAAAGGTTATTTTAGAATGCATATTACATAAGATCGTGCTAAATAGATTGAACCCTAGCATGCATAGACCTAGGAATTCGAATTACTAACCTTTTTGTGTGGTCTTTCGATTGTTGACTTCGATGTATTTTAATCTCAATTTTTTTTAAATTTATTTTCACTTATAACTCGAATATTAGATGGACAACGCACGAACGAATCTTCCTCAAGCCAATAAATTTTTTAATTTATTTTTAAAAATTGTTCACTTCACTACAACAAAAACCGGCTTTTACAATCGAAATCATCGATCGTTAATTAACACCGTTAATGACTGAACAACGACCTATTAACGATCAATTTTTATTTTTTATTTTTTGAAGATCGAAAATTTAGTTGTTAATATTATTATTAATTTTTAGTGATAGATTAGCGACCAAAATGAGTTTTTTTTTATTCGGTCATTAATAGTATTATTTTTTAAAATCTGTCGTTAATATTTTTTTATAAAATTGATCATTAATTTGGTCACTAATTTTTTTTTAAAACTTGGTCGTTAATATTAAAAAAATATATCTTTTATTTAAATTTAATCTTTAATTCGATCGTTAATATAATTTTTAATTTTTAAAAAATCGATAGTTAGTTTGATGGTTAATATTATTTTTTAATTTTTTTATTATTTTAAAATCAATGAGAATTTCTTAAAAAAATTAATGATAATATTAACTTTTCTTAATACTTGTTTAACTATAATATTAACTTTCTTTTATTTTTTATTTTTAATAATATATCTTTATTTATGTCATTCCCCGAAGGACCCCTCAATTTTTTTTCCAAAATCATCTAAACAAGTCTTGATATCCGTCATACACATGATATTCTAAGGTATGCATGAATGAGACTGCATAGTGAAGAAGTTAAATGAATTGATAGGTGCTAATGATATCAATAATATGCATCTTCTTTATAGGTGATCACTTTGAAGAAACTCTAAGGTTAATCGCTCTTGACTTAGAATAGTTCCATGAGTGGTGACCCCACTGGGGAGTTTATCAAGGCGTGTGATATAGAGAACAAAATACGTTAGAAATACTTGAGAGGCCCGCCGAGCCGGGTTGTTGCAATTTAAAATGAGTTTTTTAAAATTGTTTAAGGTTTTTTTTTTATGACCGAGATTCGGTTGTTAAAATTTGTGAATGGTGGAAATTTAAGATTAAAATCGAGAATTATAAGTTATAACGACCAAATTTTCGATCGTTAATATTAATGATCGAAAATTCTATCGTTAAAAGATGGAACTATATTCAAATAACGACACCTCAAATCAATCGTTAACTATTTTAACGACCAAATTCTCATTTTTAATGACCGAGGACGCTTTTTCTAATAGTGCATGTTTGTCAAGGGAAATAGGCCTCCTAATGAGCTTATTAATAGGGAATTTGGGCTAATTAGATATTTCTATAAGGATTAGGGAGGTGATCACTAATTTCTTAGCAACTAACACAGGCAATTGTAGCAAGTAAAAAGTAACCGAGTATCGTATCCACAGGGACTGAAAAATCGAAATCACTCTAGCTATCTCCTAAACAAACTAAAATAGTAGACAGGCAAACGAAAATAAAGATTGATTTACTAAAACGCAAATAACAAATAAAAACACTTAGGAAATTCAAATAATAAAAGACTCTGACCCTAGGGATGTACTTTTACTAATTAACTACATGCATCTAACCTATTGATTCAATTACCAATTTAATCCAACCCTGATGAGATATCACAAAACTATTCACAAGCTTCTCTAACTCTAACGAACACCTATGAAAGTAGATTAATTTACCCCCTTCACATTCAAGACTCCAAGGAATAAATTAACTCCCAAGCGTACACAAAGAATAGCTCCCTATAATTTCACCTATCCCATTCAAGTGTCAAGGCTACTACTATAACATGCATTCCTGAATCGGCTGAACAATTATCGCATTCAAGACTCAAACTGAACAGCTAGACATGTAAATTATTGGCCAAATAATTCACAAGAAATTAAGCACCAGGAATCATGAATCACAAGTTGGAGGGCAAATTGATATCAATAAATCATACACACATAATTAATCAACTATGTATAAACCCTAGGTTCAGATGAAAGAACTAGCTGGACATCATAAAATAAAATAAAAGCATAAATAAAAGAAAGCAATTGAAATAAATAAAATAGATAAAACCCGGAAGAAATTCTGGATGAACAGCTTGAATCTTGAATCTTGCAGGAAAAGAAATCTAATCTATGAAAGCATTAAAATCCTAAGTCTAAAACTGAAAAATATGAAAAGAGATAAAGAGATGTGAAAAGATGTGTCTAATAGGTCAGGGAAAGGACCTATATATAGGCACAGGAGATAAATACAGTGTAGAGCTCGAAAATACTGATAAAATCCGAAAATCCCGCAAAATCCCGAAAATTCGGAAATTCCCGTCCGGCACTATTCACTGCTGTGCGCGACTTTCTTGTTTCGGCCATATCTTCCTCGTCCGAACTCGGATTTGCGAACCGTTTGCGCCTACGAACTCGTATCGAGACGAACTACAACTTTCATTAAAATAAACAGTCCAAATTCGAACTCCATATTTCTGTAAAATTCATCAAAGTACGAGCAAGTAACATATTTCAAAAGATAAAATAATTTAAGCACAAAACAATCATCCAACATTCAATTTCCTATAAAATTAACATCATAATAACACTAAAAACCATGGAAACATGAGTGTTATCAACTCCCCCAAACTTAAGCCGTTGTTCGTCCTCGAATAATGAGAAGAACACAATCAATATCACGAATGGGTAAGAAATCTAGCTCATCGATGCCTCCGAAAGAATAAGAATGATAGAATTCTCAAATCCTCAATAATCAAGCACAAAATTCACCAATAAACACAACCTATAGCAAAATCAACCTTGACATTCCAAACAATTGAATCTCACAAGGTATGTGTATCACTCAACTCTCAATTTGATGGAATATATAGGACGTGTATGCTCTCATCGAATTCAATGCAATATAGATCACTTACCATATGCTTGCCAATCGTCTACAATCTCCATCGCTAAAAGTGTGCCAGGACTAAGATCAAAAAGGTATTTTTCTTTGGGTTATAATGTAGGAACATTGGTTAAGGTAGGGGAATATAGGCTAAGTGACTAAAAAATATATGAAGAACACTAACACCTTATAACTTCACAAATCAAGTATGGAATAAATTCCATCTTCCACCCAACTATATCACCATAATCAACAAAACTCAAGGGATTTAATCATCACAAAACAGAACTAAACACTCTTTTATGCTCTCCATTTATTTCCAACAAGCAAAGTCGATTTTCTAACCAATTTCTCAATGTACACTCGACTTCACATTTTTTTTTCTTTTTCTTTTTTTTTTCTTTTTTTTTCTTTTTTTTTCAACAATTTTTTTTTCTTTTTTTCACAACCTTCTAGAGCTTATAAGAGTAAATAGTAGCACAATATCATCCCTTATTTTTCACAGCCCACTATGATATTCACCACACAAAGATTCCCATATACTTCATCACCCCCTATCATCCAGCTAAAAAATAAAAGCTAAATAGACTCAAAGAGGATAACAAATGATAATTTTTTTTCAAGGACAGTGTTTGGGAAAAATTGTGGCTAACAAAAGATGGCCTAAAATCATCTCATAATCATGGGCACAACAGCAACCTCAACACAGAAACCATGGCAAGTTCTAGAAGATCACCACATGCAATGACAAAACTCACAACAAAGAATAAACTGTGTACTCCCTCCGTCCACAATTCAGTGCCCCATTTGGGTGTGGGCACGGAGCTTAAGAAAGCTGAAAAAGGTGTTGTGGTGAAATATAAGGGTAGTTGACTAAAGTGATAAAGGTAGTTGACTAAAGTGATAAAGTGTAGTAAATATAGAATATAAAAGTGAAAAAGGTGTTTGAAGGTGGGTCCATTAGTGGCAAAGGGTAGTAAATATAGAAAAAGTAGGAGAGTAAAAGGGTACAAAAAGCAAAACAGGACATTCAATTGTGGACACTTTTTAAAGGCCAAACAGGGCACTGAATTGTGGACGGAGGGAGTATGATAAACAGTTATGGCTCAAAATCTCACAGGTTTATTCAACGTCCAAAAGTCAAGGTCAAAATCACTATAGAATTATGCAAATTAGTTCCAATTATGCTTAAATCATCAAAGAAAATCAAACTCCAATTTTTTTTTTCCACAGAAATCATCATTGGCATCTCACCAGAAATCTAATGGAGCAATAATCATCTCAAAAACAATCACAAACACACACCACCAACCAAGCAGGATAAAACAATAAAGCCAACAAAAATAATAAAAGTGATACACATATCTACTCCCACCCCCCTCCCCCAAACTTATTACAGAACATAAGTTCGAAAATAAGTTTGGAGGGATGATGATATGTGTGTCACTACTCACAGAAAAAAAATGCTCCATGGTGGTGGTATGAACAAAGCGCGAGTTCCCTCATCTTCCAAGCTCAACACTGCACTAAACTCCCAAAGAAAACAACGAAACAAAAAGAAACTAAAAGAAAGAAAACAAAACAAAGAAAACGGTTGGGTTACCTCCCAACAAGCACTTAATTTAACGTCTAGAGCTCGACGATACCTCATGGTCTCAATGAACATCAAACGCTGCGGGCGTGACAGACCGCCTAACATGAACAGAGACAGAGGACTCATGCGCATCAGCTGCGTGAAAGATAATGCTTCCATTGGGCACATCTATCATAGCCCTCCCCGTAGCTAAGAATGATCGACCAAGAATCAATGGCGGATTTGTATCTTCAGGAATATCGAGGACCAAGGAATCCGTAGGGAAGACGAGCTTGTCAACCTTCACAAAGATGTCGTCAAGCTTTCCTCTCGGCTTCACTCTTGATCTATCCGCCATCTGAATCTCCATTGAGGTCGGCTTGAGATCTCCAATTCCCAACCGCTTGAAAACAGAGATGGGCATCACATTGACACTAGCCCCTAAATCGCAAAGAGCCTTGGGAAAGAGCTCTCCTCCAATCTCGCACTCAATGGTGAAGCTACCCGGATCTTTCTTCTTCGAAAGTAGCTTCATTGGCAGCTCAGTGCCCACAGCTGTCGCCTGCGAGATTTTCCTATCCTCATGACCCATCTTCTTGGTGTGAACGACTGCCTTTTTTTCTTTATCATTGGTAGAGGAACGGATATTGGCAGAGAAATGGTTGATTTATCTGCTCTGGCTGTTGAGTTCTGAACTTTTCTTCGCTGCTCTGCTATCTTGAGGCTCTGCACGCCGGTCTGATTCTTCAAGTAGCCTCTCTAGCTCATCCACTATGCGTCTATGCTCTGTCTCCTCGGGATTGGCAATTTTTTTCTCATTCTTGCAATGGGGGATCTCCAGCTTGATTTCCTTGGCATCCTTGCCGTCCCTTTGCTCTAGCCGATCCCGCTGCTCTGGCTGATCCCGCTGCTCTGGCCCGCTTCTCACTTGAATTGCATTACACTTTTTGCTCGGCTTCTCAGCACATTGCTCTTCAAGCACCTTCCTCTTTATCAGCCTACGGGGAAGTGGACCCTTTGGAATGTATTCCCTAAGTGGAACAGGAGCCTTGTGTGGTTCCTCAATCAGAGATTCATGCTCCTTGCTCGTCTCCTCACAGTTTGCCAGGAAAAATTCAATCGCTTCCTCATCTTCAGGAGACACAGTGTCATCGAAAATCGCATTGCATTTGCCCTTTGGATTGACAGTAGTGTTGCTCGGGAATTGGCTCGACTTGTGCTGCGCGGCTGCTTGGTTGGCAATCTGACCAATTTGAGTCTCCAACATCTGCACTTGCTTGGACAGTGCTGAGAAATTTTTTTCAATATGACCCACTTGGAACTCCAAATTGGTCATTCTTGTATTAACAGTTGTCTTCATACTAGACATCTCTGTTAACATCTGCTGCATCATATCCAACATTTGAAATTGAATTTGCTCAATAGTTGCCATCGTATGCAGTGCCTGAAAAAAAAAACGAGAAATAAAAAAAAATAAAAATAAAAAGAAATAGTAAACGCCTGAAGTACCACCTAGTCCTATCGGAAATATTAAAGCAACTTCTAATCAATCCCCGGCAACGGCGCCAAAAAGTTGATCACTAATTTCTTAGCAACAAATACTGCAACTAACACAGGCAATTGTAGCAAGTAAAAAGTAACCGAGTATCGTATCCACAGGGACTGAAAAATCGAAATCACTCTAGCTATCTCCTAAACAAACTAAAATAGTAGACAGACAAACGAAAATAAAGATTGATTTACTAAAACGCAAATAACAAATAAAAACATTTAGGAAATTCAAATAATAAAAGACTCTGACCCTAGGGATGTACTTTTACTAATTAACTACATGCATCTAACCTATTGATTCAATTACCAATTTAATCCAACCCTGATGAGAGATCACAAAACTATTCACAAGCTTCTCTAACGAACACCTATGAAAGTAGATTAATTTACCCCCCTTCACATTCAAGACTCCAATGAATAAATTAACTCCCAAGCGTACACAAAGAATAGCTCCCTATAGTTTCACCTATCCCATTCAAGTGTCAAGGCTACTACTATAACATGCATTCCTGAATCGGCTGAACAATTATCGCATTCAAGACTCAAACTGAACAGCTAGACATGTAAATTATTGGCCAAATAATTCACAATAAATTAAGCACCAGGAATCATGAATCACAAGTTGGAGGGCAAATTGATATCAATAAATCATACACACATAATTAATCAACTATGTACAAACCCTAGGTTCAGATGAAAGAACTAGCTGGACATCATAAAATAAAATAAAAGCATAAATAAAAGAAAGCAATTGAAATAAATAAAATAGATAAAACCCGGAAGAAATTCTGGATGAACAGCTTGAATCTTGAATCTTGCAGGAAAAGAAATCTAATCTATGAAAGCATTAAAATCCTAAGTCTAAAACTGAAAAATATGAAAAGAGGTAAAGAGATGTGAAAAGATGTGTCTAATAGGTCAGGGAAAGGACCTATATATAGGCACAGGAGATAAATACAGTGTAGAGCTCGAAAATACTGATAAAATCCGAAAATCCCGCAAAATCCCGAAAATTCGGAAATTCCCGTCGGGCACTATTCACTGCTGTGCGCGACTTTCTTGTTTCGGCCATATCTTCCTCGTCCGAACTCGGATTTGCGAACCGTTTGCGCCTACGAACTCGTATCGAGACGAACTACAACTTTCATTAGATAAACAGTCCAAATTCGAACTCCATATTTCTGTAAAATTCATCAAAGTACGAGCAAGTAACATATTTCACAAGATAAAACAATTTAAGCACAAAACAATCATCCAACATTCAATTTCCTATAAAATTAACATAATAATAACACTAAAAACCATGGAAACATGAGTGTTATCAGGAGGCCACCTAATAAACTTAATTTTACAATATTGAGTCCAATATATCATTAAGTTCATTAATATTAATTAATATATAGTATAGCCCAAATATTATTATTACATTAGATATTAATTGGCCTCTATGGTTTGATATGATAATCATTTTCGAGCTATTCAAGAGGACATCATCAACACGAGACACAATTTTACGCAATAAGCCAATACTAATATTCATGAATCATGATATAATTAATATCATTTTCCAAGATATCGAGTATATTGAATCAACACGTACAAGTTTCTCACTCATTGATAAATCATAATTATAAAATTAATTATACACGCTTAATATTATTCATATAAATTAAGTAATAAATTATCAAGAACTCAATTCTTCATAATTCCATTACTGAAAATTTTGTTTCGCTGTAAAAGAAATTCATTGTAACAAATACACTAATATAAGCTATTAGCTAATGTAATAAGCTAATTCACAGTTTAATATCACAATTTTAACCAATGGATAGGTCAAATCCATCTTAGATTTAAACTCTTAGTTAAGTATATTAAAAGGAATTGAAAAAGGCCACAATATGATCTTATGTGATCGTGGATCCACCATATTGTCTACAATAAGAATAATAGACTCTTTGCATAAAGAATAACGTGAATGAGTATGCAAACATACGTAACAACAAAATTTCATTCTCATAAAATTGGAAATATATACTAGTATTTACAATATATAAACAGTTCTAAAGCATGATTTATAGTATAAGTCAGGATTGATTTTCAAATGGATTAATTTTTTAATGCATACAAGAATGCTTATTCTATCATAATGCTTTTGTAAGCATAATTTTTTTATCTGGTCAATGCTAGTTTATGTATATTTATATCTTTTTTTAATCTATATTATAATTCTTTTAATCAGAGCCAAATGCCTAATATTAGATAATTTAATTTATTAAAATACACCTATTTTTGTCATGTAATTCAATTTTTTGATATGATGTATTACATTCATAATTAAAACAAACAAAAGTCCTCCTAGTATGGCACAATGGAACACTACAATTAATTAGGAGGATCAAAGTTTAAATTCGTGTAGGTACTTGAAATTAAGTAGGATTTAGTTAGATGTGTTGGAAAACAGGACTTGTTTGTGGATTCTTATCAAGGTTCTTTTTTAAAAAAAGCAAATACGTAGCTCACTTCGTCCCGTAAAGCTGAAGCAGCATTTCTTTTTAGGTTGTCCCACGAAGCTTGAATATTTTTTTTATATGGTAATTTTTTTTCCCTTTATTCACTTTTTTACCTATTATATTTAACACATAAAATATTAACTCTTTAAAACTCGGGCCCAAAAGAAATTGTTCAAATTTGAGAGGACGAAGGTAGTATTTTATAACAAGGATTGAAAAAACTGTTTTAGTAGAAGGATTAATTGAAGAAAAGTTATCCTCCAAATTACATAAATAGATCATACTCTCCCCGTCCCAGCTTTTAGTATCCAACTTTCCTTTTTTGGCCGTCCCACATTTTAGTATTCATTTCTATTTTTAATAAAAGTAAGTGGGACCTTTACTCCATTTTAATTATTTTAACTCTCACATAAAATGTGGGACTCTTATTCTACTGACAACCCATCAATCACTTTATTAAAACTCGTATCGTTCTCAATTGGATACCAAAAGTCGGGGACGGAGGGAGTAGTATAGAATCTAAAATAATTAAATTTCGAAAAGTGATGAGTTTGCCAATTTATAGGTAGTCAACTTTGGAGAGTATAGTTAAATTCGATCACTGCAAAATCTTATACCATTACTCAAAAACTGCAAAGAGGCATATATACTCATTTCCAATTTAATGTCTTATCAAAATCACCGTCACTTCTTGAGAGTGACAGGTAAAGTGGCTTTATCCTCTGAGAAGACAGAATTATTAACTAAATATAAATAAATATTGGGAAAGCAAAGGGCACTAACTCTATAACAGATGTTGGAAAAGGAAAATCTATATTAATTAGAATTAGACGCATTACCGAAAGTCATTTTTTTTCTCTTTACCAAACATTCAAACCACCAACATTAATTTGAGATCGCTACGAAATTGCGGTTCAAACTCACTTATTATACTCATATATATATTGACTTAAAACATCTTTTTCTCATACAATAATTACTTACAACAGTACATAAACTCAACTTTTCACAATAAAGCAACATTATTCAGCTAGCTAGTAAGCTAAAGAATTTTATAAATAGCACGATCATCCGACATTCTTTTTATTCACCAAAATAATTAATAAAAATATGTTATCTATAGAGTTGAAACTCCAATAATTTGATGTTCTGACATGAATGAGAATGTGATTGAATGAAGTTAGTAATATATAAGTAGAAACTTTTTGAAATGGAGATAAAATCCGACGGTTTATAAAGAGTCGTAGTCATATCGTTCTTGACTATAACTGCACTAGGCATTTAGAGACTTTAGACCATGTCAATAATAATATATACTGTTCAATAGTGGCATGCGTGCCTCAGTAATAGTCACTGATCACCCTATCACTATATCACCTTCAAATTTCAAATGAGTTGAACCCAAATCATTTCCATGTATATATTCTTAAATATTTTATTCTATCAATAATATTCTACTCCCTCCGTCTCATAAAAATGTGCATGATTGTAATTAATGACACGAGTTTTAATAAATAGTAGGTGAACGTGTTATTAGTGAAAAAAGGGAGGTCCAAAAAAGTAAAGTGCACTTCACACTGTTATGGAACAGAAGGAGTAATTTTTTTACTCTTTCCGTTCCAACTAACTTGATTCGTATTTCTTTTCGAGTTGTCCCAACTAACTTGATACATTTCCTTATATGGAAATTCTCTAATCACTTTTTCACTTTATTACTTATCACACTTTTTCACACAACACAATTTTAATCACTTTTTCATTTTATTACCTATTACATTTGAAACATTAAACACTAATTTCTTAAATCTCGTACCCAAAAGTTCTGTCTCAAGTTAATTAGTCGGGACGGAGGAAGTATTTTGTATTTATGTCTGATATGTGTTAAATATTAAGGGGTATTGGCCTGTAAATACTCGAACTTTTCCCATTTTCTGGTTTTGCACCCCAACTTTAAAATCAGCCTATAAATACCCGAACTTTGTATTCTTTCTGATTTTGCACCCAACGAATTTTAACCTCCAAATCGTTGCTAATATGACAGCCGGATTGACATCTCAAATCTACAATTACATGTTCTAAATTTCACATTAACAACAAACTTATCTATTTCATTATGAACTTCAGACTTCCCTCTCAATCTGGCTGTCATCTCATCAACGATTTGAGAGTAAAAATTTATAGGGTGCAAAATCAAAAAGAATACAAAGTTTGGGTATTTGTAGGTTGATTTTAAAGTTGTGGTGCAAAATAAGAAAATGCAAAAAAATTGGATATTTATAGGCCAATATCCCAAATATTAAATGCCAGGATCGTGAAGTTCTTGCTTACTTGAGGAATTCGGTTCACTTGGCAACCACATGGTATATATTTTTTAAAAACAAATAAAAGATGAATTTCATTAAAAATCTGAATTTTGAAATATGAAAGAAATATCTTTAATAACGAAATGACTTTGTGAATATCATTTTTTCCTTGTTAAACTAAAGAAGAGTGGTACATGCACACAGAACCATAATTCATTAGCTTTTTTTTATAAAGTTTATCTTCAATTTAAAATGTCATTCTGGATGGTAAGTAAATTAGGATAGAAAATTGAAAGTTGGATAAATTTGATGTAGTATTAGATTGAAAAATGGCATTGTTATTTATTTATTTATTGGTTGCAAATTCAAAGATGCGAATCGTGTGGCATTCAGAAAAATGGCAGAGCCGTATGGTTTAAATTCCGAGTGGCGAAAAAAAGAGAAGAAAAATGGGTCCACTAGCTAGTAATGCAATAATATTGTACAGTATTGGCCAAGAATTATATCCAATGTATATCTTAAGTGGACTGCCTCTCATTTGTAGGGCACACATCTTTTTGCATCAAACTTTGACAAATTTTGGGCAATTTTTGTTTGTCTCTATATTCAACATGCTACCCCTAGCCTCATTACCAGCTACGATATTTCTCCTACTTTTCTGCATGCATCTATTTCTATATTAGAATTCACCGATGCAAAGTTAATTAGCCAAAGTTTAATATCTTAATAATTGCACTTTCCCTTTGCACGTGTTTAATTTCTGCTTTTGCCTAAAAAGATTAGGAGAAGGAAAAAAAATTAAAGCCTCTTATAAGCAAGATGTCAGATAATGGAGATTTGAAGAGTGTGAAAAGGATGAGCGAAAAAGGGTCTGTATTTTTAATTTAAAGAATGCAAAATACGTGTAAGACAAAAGAAATGCAAGCACAATACGTGTAAGAGAAAAGAATTGGACAACTAAGTTAAGTGGTTTGACAAAATTTATTGCTCAAGTGATTTGACTAGCAAAATTTAGACATTGATTACGTAGTGGGAAATATCAACAAATCAGAGGGCTAGAAACTGCACAAAATCGGCGTCAAATGATATACTACTAAAATAAAAAAAGGGACAGTTTGGATAGGATCCATTAATTGTTACATAATTTTATTTTCAATAATGTTATTTGGACTTTATAAAAAAAAATGTTATTTGGACAAAATTTGTCCGGACAAAATATGATGAAATATTTTATAAAATTTGTAATTTTATTGTTTTTATAATATTTATTATAAAAATAAAATTTATTATCATCTAATGATTTTAATTAATAGTAGTATTTATTGCTTATAGATTGAATTTTTTAAAGAAATTATATATCTTAATTTTGGAATAATCAACCCTGATAATTAGTCGTTATTAATTAAAATTTGTAAAACAAATATTAAAAAAAATTATAAACCTGATTTGAATTAGTAAGTCAGTTTTGATGATTGTAAAATTAAATAAAGTACTAGAAATTGGAATCGAAAAAAAGTTATAAAAAATGATAATAGAACATAAAAAGAGACGTCAAAAATAGAATAGGCGCCTAATTGAAGTGATCGGAGCGCTAACCAACTTTCACTGTTGGATCTCTTTATTGATATAACTAATTAATACTACAAATCATTTAAGGCGACTTTTATATCGATATGCAATATTAGTCATTGTAAAGCTTAGGTTCGAATTCAATTTTTTTGTCTCATGCATGATCTTGATATGTCTGAAGTTTGTTCCTTAGGAATTAATTTTCAAAGTACATGTGTTGGTGTCCAGTGATAAAGTGATTAATGTCTGAAGTCAAAAATCTTTAAAATTTATATTTATCCAACAACAAAAGGTGAGATGCAATTATAAACATGATCTGATAAATAAATGTGACAGTTCTCTTATCGATAAAGCAAATAGATTGGATTTGAGTTGAATGTGGGGTCGAATAGGATGTCGGGGTCTGGGTCTAGGCGGTGCGCACCATGAGCCCGCGCTCACTGGAGTGTGCCTCAATATAAGTAGGGTATGTTGATGCCAATAGCATGTCTCGACATATATATGTATATATATATATATATACTTTAGCATTTCCATTACACAAGGATCTCTAGGTACGTACGTATAATTTGTTGATGACTTGATATTACGTATATGGCCCAAAAACGCATCGCATTATCTGATATTTTTGAAGAATCCAAAGATTTTGATATTCAAAGATTGGAACAAGTTGTCATTTGTAGCACGTTTTCGTAAGATTGAGTAATTGGTCGGCATGAAATTAGCTAGTGTTTCACATTCATTTCACATAGCTACCGTTTTCAAAGGAACACGACAATTTGGTGCAACTACTGACGTACTAGACTATTACTACATTATACACCAATTCAACAACAATTATTCTACCAATTCCATCAGTTCTACTTCAAATTGAAATCGCCCACAGCTAATTAAGATATATATATATATATATATTTTATCTTAATTTTTATAATAGTTAACAGTGTGGATTAAACCAAAAACTCCTTTTAAACGGTTCATCATTTGAATAGATATATGTAAGTTTTTACAAGCATAAGCATGTAAGGTATAGCAAAAATTTAAGGAATATCAGATTAAATACTAGAACGTGATCCCATATTCATTAATATATTGGAACGATTTATATACCGATTTGCTTTTGGATTTTGGTGCATGACATAAATCTCGAAAGCAGAGCCTATCTGAGTTTGTGGAATGTGGATTATCTTGATTTGTTTTGAGTATTTTGGTGGGCATGCAATAGTTATCCAGAGCTTGTGGCAGTGAGGGCAAAAGCTTTTCCCATATCACACAAGGAATTGAATAAATAAATGAAATATGATAGTAGTAAGGATTAAATGGGATATATATATATATATGTTGTGTTCATAAAGCATGATAGCAATTAAACTCGACCTCTCATGGTGGCCCGGCCGTACACACGTGATGTTTAGGATCATATATATATATATGTATGTATGTGTGTATGCATGTATGTGACAGTCTACAACTTGTGATAGAAAAACAAAATAAAACGGCATATAAGCAGCCAAATATATATGATGAGTGGCGACACATGCATTTGGAGACGGAATCGGAACACACTATCTAAAGCTGCAAGGAGATTTCTGTGGTGGTAGCCTGCGATTTTTCATATCGTTATCGTGTTTGCAATGTTAATAAATTTCTGGTGCTTCCCAACCCGTAGACACATGATATCTTTCCAGCACAACTCAAATGAATCTATAAACCTATGTGTTGGCTATGATCATAAGATTCAATGTAACCATCCATAACAAAGAATTCCATCTAAAAAATAGTTTTTCATAATTATATCGGCAATAATTCGAAAAAGGAGGATTATTCTTGGCAGGCTCAATTGGTGACACAGATATATGGAACAAGAACACCCTATATTTAGAGATAATGATTTTCTTCGTGTACATCATATGATTAACATTTCACTAAATATTTCTAGTCCTGAATGGCAACGAGATTGTTGGACATAATGTACATTTTAGAATAGTATTGAGACACTATCCCACTCCAGTTTCTGAAAAATAGAACGACTTCGTTTTGTTGCTGGAAGTCGAATTTTAATTTTTTTTTTTTTTTTTTAAGATTCGGATAAAATGGAATAGTAGGTAGCAACATGAAAAACTCATCGTCTGCTTTTCATGAGACATGCAATATTTCGATGTCGGATACTTATACAATATTGGGTACAAAATTGTTAGTTTTGAAATGTTTAGACGTTTCTAGTAGCCTCAATGTTGGGATATTATCAACGTTTTCCCTCTTTATACCAAGAATTTTTGGGCTTTGACTCGGATTTTCTCGAGCCTTTATCAACTATTGAACTCTGATATATTCAATTTAATTTTACTTGCGTTTACCTTCTTAATGCAAAATTCCAGATAAATAGTCCATGTGTTGTTGAATCATAACCATCTCCTACCTATACATCCTCACGATTATAAAGAGAAAACATAGGTGTTATTTGTAGTATCAAAATCTTTGCAAATGAAATAAATAGTGGTAAACATAATTTGTTAAATTGAACACTAAACATAATCCAACCAAAAGGAAACAGTAATCCAACAAAATCAATCAACAATTTAAATGAATGTTCACGTAAGATTTCGCACAGCATGAACATACACATCCATTCTAATTAAATTCTAATTGCAATTAATAAACCCTAATTGAGGTTAATATGCCATATATATACATATGATCCAGCTCTACCATATTGCATTTATAACAAGAATTGCCTCAGTAACTAATCATGGATTTATCATTCAAACATCCTAGACCCTATAAACGACAATTCTATTTGGTTTGGAGCAGATGCAGCTAAATAAAAAAGAAATTACAAAACAGCAACTCCTTTAGCTGCAAATCAAATAGACATCTCCAAGGCGCATACATTTGAAAAAAATAAGAGGTTATTGATTACAGAGAATGCCTAGAGAAGAACAAATATAACTGGAAACAAACAGATAGAGGAGGAACCATCAATCGGCTCTGAGTTATCGGGCAGGGGAACAGGAACCACCCACCAAATATACGAGGCCGGAAATTCCACTACGGCTTTTAATGCAAAACAGCTCCGATGCAATGCTGCCTGTCCTGCTCCGGAGTTGAGGTGAACCCCGGTAATGAGCACACGGAGTGTTTTCTTTTCGCAACCATATGAATAATGTGACGTGATCGCCCTGATTGTTCTTCAACCTGTACAACTTCTGTATTCTGGTTTTGCTTGTGTCACGTAGACGTCGGGCCATCAGATGCGTGCAACGATGAAACATCGTGTGGTTGTGGCATGTGTGTTTCAAATGCAAGGCCGAGAAGCACTAGGGTCGTCCTGCCACAGTTACCAACTTATAAGCTTTATTACGAGAACAAAATGATAGTCATGATCACATGCTAGTAAGGAAATACAATGCATACAACACATGCACGTATACGTGGTCTTAGTTTCTTTGTTTCCCATTCTTCTCCTAGAGCACAATCAATGCATGCACTACCTTGGTTATAGTGAGAATTACACATACACACACCTAAATACAGGAACCCGAGATTAACAAATCAATGTAACACATGAACAACTGCATTCAACTAATCTCACTTGATACTTCACCTATATATATATATATATATATTCACGTACGTGTATATATACACATATATGGTGGGCTGTAACAAGGGGTTTAGAAAGATTTCTGCTTCTAGTGCAAGCTTTCCCGTCTTACTCTTTTAACAAGTCTAGGTAACACCTTTACTACCTTGTTTGGAGAGGTAAAAGGGGTTTTAGTTTTGCTAATTCTATCCATTTTGCCCATAAAAATTGCATAGATTTTCTTGTCTCTATCATACGCACTCGAGAAGGGTAAAATAATATACAGTTTGAATTGTCAAGAGACTAAGAAATGCTAGACAAAACAAGGCTGAGAACCTCTGCACAGTTGGAGGCCACCTGCACAAGTTTCACATACCTAGGCACAGAGGTTTTAATACTGGTTTGGTTTGCGAAAGCAGCAAGTGGACCACGGAGATTTGGATACTTGCTTAGAGCACTTTCCAGCTGAGGTGATGGCAGCTGCAAGCAGATATATAGACTTTGTATGAAAATTAAAAGGGCAAGGGACCACAATAACGAAACAAGCGAACCACAAATACCTGTAGCAATACATGGAAGGAATGTGGCTGTGTTTGAGAGATACATTTCAAGAAGCCGACCCATAGTTTTGGCATTCTCCAAACCTGCCAATTATCAAAAAACAAAGTCGGTTTTCTCATATTTCCTCTAACCACGGACGTGATCAATGATCATACAACTGCTGAAAAGTTAGCGAAATAGAAACTTCACATTCTACTTGACATACCTGCCTGTTCACAAGTTTGGACAGAATTTCCATAACAAAATCAACCTGTAATCAATCAGAATGGTAAAATACCAACAATAAATTGGTTTTTTATAAATAATCAAACGGTGGAAAACAAACTGAAGCAAATAACTATAGCAGCCATGACGCAATCCAGGCTTTATCAGTGAAATTACAGCCAGCCAGGAATTTAGCAAAGAAGATGGTCCAGAAAGATATGAAATAAGGAATCATTAGAAAGCACACTAGAAATGCCATTACAGGCTATACAGAGACTAGGACTTCACCTAGCATATATTCCAAACACAATATCCTACTAGGACCAGTGGTAACTTTAGATTAAAAGATTATAACCTAGCATATTACAGAATGTGATTAAAATAAGGCCCACAAGACAGTTCGAGAGGTAAATGAATTTACCAGTGTCGGAAAAGCATCAATTGCTTGGATTACAGTTCTCATGAAGAGCAGTGGAAGTGGAGTTCGGTCCACCTGAAAATGCAAAAGAGCAAGTTGATACGTGTCACTGGGAACACTTGCATTCATGAAGAAAACCTATAAATACCATCTGGTTTAAGGCCTTTGCCAGGACTTGTTGTGTAAAAACTGTGCGCTGCTCAAAACAAGCTGAGCAAGTATCCGTGATCTGAGAATGATTACATAAGATTATTAGTATACATGATAATTCACCTACAAATTTATACTACAAATTCCCAAGAAATTTATCTACATCAGTCATCACACAAAGTAGGCAACCAAGGAAATAGACTTTTATGGAGACTGGAGAATCATGGAAAAATGAGCAACTTTTACAGGAAAGACAGGTGCCAGACATCTATTCCACATGTAATATTGAGAATCTGGGTCAGCTGTTTAATAAGAGTAAGGTGCATCTTAATACAAGAAGGGTAAATATTTGATTTTGTCCCAACGTATTAGCTTTTTAACGAAAATGTCTCACCTTTAGGATAAGTGCATAGAAGTAGCCATCGTATCAGTTTTCGATTATTTGTGTCCCGAAAAAAAAACCGGCGCCTGAGTGTTGACGTGGAATGTTGGGAATCCAAATTGGCAAGTTACATGGAAATTATGTTCGAAATATTAATAAAAAGAAAAGAAAATGAGATATAGGAGGGCAAGGTCAGAGCCGAGAGCCAAATCTAGGGCTCAGGGGGAGACTTCGCGCAGATGACGACAATGGCGGCTCTGCTCGCCGTTGTTGCTGTTCGCACCGTGAGAGGATGAAGGCGGCAACCTTCGTCGAAATTGAAGGCTGAAGCGGTCACCAAAAATCGAGGGAGAAGGCGGTGAATATTTAGGGATCTAAGGTTCATAGATTAGGGTGAAATAGAGGGGGAAATCAAGAAAAGAGAGAGAGAGAGAGAGAGACTGAGAAAGAGAGAGAGACGTGAAGTCGGGAGACGAGGGCAGGTGTGGCGGTGGCAGCGCGGCTGCTTTTGCCGAAGAGGGATGAAGGCGGGATGTTGTGTGTGTCTGTGGTGGGTGGATGTGAGAAACAGAGAGAGGGGCGTCGTTTCACCGAAGAAGAAGTACTAGGCGGTGGCAGCACTGGTAAATTTTGGGGATCTAGGGTTTAGATTAGACAGAGAACAAGAGACAAGGGCGTGAATTGACCTGCGACGACTATTGCCGCGGAAGAAGGAAGGTGGCGACGGTGATTTAAGAGAAGAGTTCAGGTTTTGTTTGTGGTGGACATGGAGAGAGTCAGAAGAGGGAGCCCTTGTGGTGGCGGTAGCCGTAGCGGCGGCCGCTTCCGCCCAAGAAGAAGGAGGCAGCGGTGCTGTGTGTGTCAGTGTATCCATGTGTTTATGTGTCCATGTGTGTATCTGTGTGTGCGTGTGTTTGTGTAAAACAACACCGTTTTGATTACATGGCTTTTTTTTTTGAACAAAATTTCCACGTAACTTGTCAATTTGGATATCGGTGTTCCAGGTCAAAATTTCAACACAAATAATCAAAACTGATACAATGGGTACTTCTATGCACTTATCCTAAGGTGGGACATTTTTGTTAAAACGTTAATACGTTGGGATAAAATCGAATATTTACCCATAAAAGAATGATCGAAATCCTTGTAATTATTATCATCAGGTCTACGCGCTTTTTCATATTATATGAAACTAAACTTTTTTAATTCACTAAGAACAACGAATTTGCAATTTGCAAGGAGGCTCAGAGAAACACCTTTTTCAGTGGAAGAGATTCTCTCTCAGGAGAAATGTCATGGATTGCCACCAAGACTTCAACAGGCGTTAATGCAGGACCTGTATGAGCAGAACCCTGTCGACAAAAGCAGATACTGAAATCTTAGAAACAAGAGACATGAACTTAATTAAAATTCAAAAACTTTTTTATCAACAATATGCATATCATATTTACTTTTGCACAACAGATGCCAAATGTCAACGATCAATACTCAATCCCTCAAAACCTACAAGATTAGTAGACTAAGGATTGATTACTACGCCTATTTTCAATTGATCATACAACTTTGGTTTTTCAAGGCGAATTGATCATACAACTTTGATTGGACTGAGTTGCACCACAGATAGTGGATCTACTTTGATATACTTCTCAATATTTGGTTGACAGTTTACAAGGTCTTTTAACTACTTGAATTTTTTTTCAGAAGTTCAATATTTTAGTTATCCAAATTTCGAAGTATCAAATCTAATGTATTCAATAGTGTCACAGAACAGAAGGATTGTTCTAATTTCTTAAAATATGACAAACACAATAAATGCAACTCAAAGAAACAAAAACAAATAAGTAGTCCTAAAAACTTATCAAACTCATATGTACCTGTAATATATGAGCCAGTGCCATCTGAAACTTAGGCAAAGGAAGCTGGACAAGCCGAGGGAAAATAGGTAAAACCTGGCACCACAAAAATAATAAACTACTGTCTTTTTAAATCATTACAATGGTAATGATTTTTAAATGAAAAACAAAAAGGAATCTAAACAAAGCAAATTAAATTATTTTTGAGAGGCAATTTTCTACTCTTTCAGTAGTATCTAGCTTGGGGCCTTCTCGTGACTTCTAACTGATTGTAACAACCTATTGAGTAAAAGTCCACAAGTCCAAGACATTCTCACAGACTAGTCGGGTAGGTATCACAACTATAGAATAGCTCACAAAATATATATCAGTGGTATCTATTCACCAACACTCACAAAAAGAGAATAAAGGCCTAAAAGACCTCTACAATAGATAAAATTGAAAAGTGAATAGGCCAAGAATCCTTTCTTTGGTTATTCTCGCATGTGCAACAACCCTAGATTTCAAGGAACAAATAATAGTAATACTAACAGATCAGAAAAGGGAATATAGATAGGGAAATTTTTGGTCAATTTTCACAAATCACACAACCTTTTCAACTTTATTTTTTTTTTAAAGGATAATGGTTCTCCATTTCCCCCGTGGTGACTCAAACCCTCAACGTGTTGGTCAATAAGATATTTCCTATTCCAAAATGCCAAGACTTGCTAAATAATCAAGTATTCGAACTGATGTTTACCATGGAGATTCATGCACTCAGCGTCATATATTGACACTCAAAATAAACATCTCTATGGACCTTACCAATAGACTTTTATGATTTGCTGTTTCTCTTTCTTTTTATTTTTTGTGTAATGAAAAACAGAACTAAGAAATTTGTCGGACAAAAAATCATGACTCATCAGATACAAATTCTTGCATATGGGTGTTCAGTTTCTTCTTTAGCATATGTTCCATGTAGCCATAATTTCATACATACTGGGAATGATTTGTGCCGCAACATAAAATTTCAATGGCAAAAAATGTAAAAGAACCACAATATTGAATTAAATCCTCATTATAAAAGTGAACTTCAGAATAGAGGGTAGACTGTGCACCTCATCTCTAGAAAAAGCTGATAGGATAGGAATAAGAATAGTAGCATCCTGCAAGACAAAAATCTCATAATGACCAAGAGATCATATGGCTAAGTAATAAGCAGTAAAGGCACAAAAAGGGAAGAACCTTCAGCCTAGTTTCATATAAATGTTTAACAGTCACCACCAAATCTGTAGGTGGTGCTCGTCCTTCGGACAACAAATGAAGAACCTTCAGGTAAAACGAAAATTATCAGCATTTCAGGAAGAGTAAAATCAAGAAGAAAATGCTAGAGAAATAAGGACGATTTGAGAAGACAGGGACAAACAACCTGTGTTAACAAATCTTCACTCCCTTGGGGTGGATTTGATATTATATGAAGCAATTCTGAATACGACGACCCCAGAGCCCTCATCAGAACATTTATATGACGATGAACAGCCTACACAACAATTTTTTTTTAAAAGGGCTTGCTGAACAAGGTCAAGCTATTAAAAGCTATTAGAAATAAGTGCACTATAATGCAAATATGCAGGAAACAGCAACAAACTCCGACTAAGTAAAGCAGTAAGTAATCTTTTTATAACTGATAGTATTTTGTTTTTCTTCATCTAGTAAGATCTACATATACAAAAATCAAACTTGCAAATAACAGCTTCACGGTCAAATAGTGAATAGAAAACTAGAAAAAGCAAACGATCAGCATGATCCCATATATAACATCATAAATAGATGTATAGAAGTCGGTAGTTTAAGTAGACAACCATTAATTTTGAGGTACTTCACTGCATAATTAAAAATGTTCTTAAACTAAATATTACTGATAAAGACCTGCTTAACAGCCTTCGAAGCACGCACGTAACTGTCAAAAACCAGTTGAAGAAGAACAGGTTTCTACAAAGAAAAAAAGGAAACATCAGAAAAGGATGAGAAAAAATATGCATGATACATCACTTCACATATCACCACCACCAACCTTAGCACAGAGTGCAAAAAACAAGGACATGAGCCTGTGAGCTTGAGAAAATATATTTGATGGATCATCCAGGGCTGCATCCTGGACTCCTTTTATAGACTCATTTGCTGAAATCCCAGGCTCGGAAACTTGAGAACCACTAGTCGATGTTTCTGCACTTTCTACCTATAAAGATGTTGAATGCAAAGGAATAGTTAAAAGGATATTACAAACGAGCAACAAGTACTACAAAAAGTCAATAAGATTATGTCTCATTTGGAGAGAGAAAGTACCTACTTCAATCTATCCTTCAGGATGTAAGTGATTTGTAGTATGTGGTTATGAATAGGAAAACAGGTGCAATTCAACTGAAAACTCTCATTCAATGATACAGAGAGCGGAAAACTTTCTTCAATTTGAAAAAACCAATGAATTATCCATAACAAGTCTCCTTAGCATAATTTACTAATTTTTTTGGTTGAATGAATCACATAAACATGGTGTTTGCAGAGATATTCTCAATAGCACACAATTAATAAATCTTTCAAACAAGGAAATCGATTTTCCAGTAGACTAACATGAAACCAATGCAAAATTAATTTACAACATGTATTACATCACAGAATAACCACCCCAAGTATAATTATAAAGAGAAAATGGAACAGAGAAAATCCAACCAAAAAGATAAAATTAACACATCACTTGTCCTAAAAGTAAAGTAATAGATGAGAACAACAAGATCACATGTAACGGACCTGTCCTCCAATTCTTCTGTCTGAATTTGCAGCCTCAGATAGCAATGAATCTGAAGAATTCTGATCTACAGCTGACAAAAACATGTTTTTTGCAAATTGCTCGATGCTATCAGAAATATAGCTAACTGCGTATAGCTTGTTTGACACCTGACAATGGCACAGATAGACAAGGGGGAAAAGTTTAGAACAGAAACAACTTCAGTGCAGAGCTCCTCACTGATAATACACTCTCTTAAGACAGGCTCATAGACAATGGCAAAATAAGATAGATTGGCAGCTCCCTCACCAGGCGTATAGCTTTAGCCTGGATATCATCCTTTGGGTGCACAGTACACTGCCAAGTGGAATTACGAAGTTAGGGAGGGGACCAATTTGGCACAACCAGCAAGAAATCAAAAGCTGGCAAAAGAAATTGTATACAGATTATGCTATTTTGAACTAGCACAAGATGGAAAACTATATCCAAGGTTGATTTGGTATCATCTGAAATGCTCGATTGGGGATGCCAGACATGAATACATAACTACTTCCAGGACACAGGCAAAAACTCTGAAAAAATTCAACATAACTGCAATAACTGCTAAATAGAAGAGAGTTCAAGATAAACTATGACATATTAGGAAGTACTCGACCAATCAGGAATTCTTCTCCGAAATATTCTATGCCTAACATCAAACATGGTAGATTCACTTCACCTATGTCAACCAGCATTGTTCACGATCAAGAAATTACAAAAGACTGATTCCGCATAACAGTCTTCCAATATGAATGATTGCAAATGAAAAGGTGACTAAAATGAGCACCTATAAAGTTATATGTTGGGGATATATGTTGATATAACTATGCAATAAATAAGACCATCTTTTGTCAGAAACATTGATGGACTGACATGTGAAAGTCTAAGCCTCTGTAACATTTATTAATGAGAATGCTAAAAAATGGGCCACAAACCCCATACTAGCATTCTAGATTATCTCTCAAGATTCTAATATTCCAGATTTGAACCCAACATATAACTTTAGAAATTAGAATTAAGTTAGTATTTAATTTTTAATAGATAAAACTCTCCCAACTAAACCCAGCAAGTCCTAGTTTTTCATTTCCTACATGAATTTGTGAAGAAATACAAGGCAGCACCCAATCAGTTGCCATGCATTTTTTATTTTAGCTGAAGAAGGCAAAGATTCTGAATTCAAGACACCAAATGGCATCAATTCCAGAGTAACTAGTTTGATAAGCAAACAAAAGGACAGAGAATTCTCATAAATATATCTAAATGTAAAGATATACAAGATGTTACTTCTCAGCATAATATCATGAGGGAGTTACCTTTAGAGCTATATCTAGACATGCTTGGCGAATGAGAGGACGACTAAGAATTAAGCTCCACACTGCACCAAGGCCCTGAGTGACACGATCCCCATCACGACCATCAATTCCAGAATGACTTTTGGTACACATGTCATCCAATATCCCCAATACGGAATCAGGTATGCATGGAACTTCTCCAAGAAGTCGACTAAAAGACTTGTTAGATGCTGGTAAATCAACTAGCAAAGATTTTGCCTGCATTTGAAGTTCAAATTATCAATTTGGTTTTGGGTGACACTAATATAGATAAGTTGAAAGATCTCCTACCACTCCCAAAAGGAAATTCTCATATACAGCAGCAGCAGATGATGCAGAGTCTGAGATCACAAGACTATGGAGATGATATAAGATATGCAACACGAGCTCATGACCCTGAGGACAAAATTATCAAGAAAAACTAATCAATAGGACTTCAAAAATTAATGAGCAAAACCAACACAGCTGACTATCGATTCTTTTTCAGAGGCAACATTGATGTGAAGGGTAGTAATACTTAAATCTATATCACATAATTTCGGTAAGAACAAGATTGAAGCTAGAATGCTAGGAGTGAAGAAGAAACAAGCAAAAAACCAGGTTCATGCTAAGGGATCGACAGAGACCTTTTGCTGTTCATAATCTGATATGATAAGTTTCTGCGCCATCCCAATCACATCACTAGCATCAATCTACAAAAAAGCAGACACAGCAAATCTCAGGACCACTTATTGAAAATTGAAATAGATTGTTAGTACCAGAATGTGCAGAGTTTCACTAAAAAATGTAAATAAATGGCAGAGATGCAGATTTAAGGAATCCATACATTGTTGTTTCTGCAATCTGCAAATTCTTATTCTTCTTTTGAAAAGTTCAAATTTTAATAATTACAGTGGTAGTATGGGAAACATATAGCTACAACAAAATGTAAAACATAGATTAGTAGTTCGTTGTTCCAATTAAGCAATTTATTTTTCAGTTTAACAATGATGGAAGTAGAGCAAGGGGCAAAACCATCAAAGATCATTTTGTATCAGGACATTATAATCCAAATAAACAAATCATTTGATCTGTATGCCTCAGAACCAATCTCATGTAAGTATCAGTATAAATCACAAGATAGTAGATTTCTATGACCACAAACCACTTTGAGCAGACCATCGTACTTTCGTTGCTAACAGAGAAGTAATGCTGAATGAAATGTAAAGCTAATTACTAAAACAATTAGATACTTTTTGGTAATGAACTTTTAGGTCTTAATAATCTCAACCATTTAGTTCACAAGCACAAAAGGTTCTCTAATCACACTTCCTCGAAGTTCATCCATGCATAATAACAGTTATAATAGTTTCAACTGCTACATGCACTACATTTTATCCCCTTCACGATAGAAACTTCACACTGTAAAAGCAATCACTACAATATCCTATAAGGAAGATGATTATACTTCTAAACTATTAACCAGCAACAATCCACATTGATAAACATACAGAATCTGTCAATGCTACTTTTCCAGTGTTTGTAGCAAGAAAATAGGCACTTATTCTAGTCTCTAGATATGCATCAAACATTAATTCTGATGTAATGTGAAGAACCCAACCATAGTCGTGGAAGATTCTACATGTTTATCAGTGTAAATTGTTGTTTAATTGTTTAATTATTTTCCAAGCAGACAATTGCCCGTGAATTCCTTTAAATATGAAGTTCCTATTCTGAAGGAAATAAAATGTTTGCATGTATCAGTCTGAAACAATTGTAACTCTGTTATCATGCATTGATAAACTTGGTGATGGGACTTTGAATAGATAACTTTTTGTGCTTGTGAACCAAATAGTTTCGTCAAGACCTAAATTTATTGCCAGCAAGTAGATTTATTTGCTCTAATGATTGAATTCACTGTTCTTTTAGTAATTGCTTCTCTGTTGACAGGATTAAGATAAATCCAAACTTATCAAGTTGATAGAGTGTTGCGTTCCTCCTCAAAGTGGTTTGTATTCAAGAATCTACTTTCTAGAGAATAAACATTTACATTCAGATTTTTCTCATCAATCAGCTTTCAATGACTCCAACTGAATAATATTTCTATTAAAACATGAAACTATATTAAGGAGGAGAGGAAGTTCATGTTACGCGATATTGGAAAGCTAACAGAAAAGGAGACTGAAAGTGAGAAAACAATTTCACTAAAACAACAAATTAGTCAAGGGAATCATAGGGCATGCCTGTGCAAACAGTCGGGCAACCAGTGCAATTTGTGTTTGTTTAATATCTGTTCTCTGTGAACTCTGGTACTTATTAATTATCCGCTCAAGTGCCAATCTTCTTGCATGTATTTGATGATCTTCATCGAGCTCAATGTACGAGGGAAGCCCTGGCAACTCAACAGATGCACTCTCAGATGCTTCGACATTTGAAATATCTGGCAATAGTTCATCAGATTCTTCTGATGAAGGGGAATAAGCCTCATCAAGCATGGTTACATCCATTGATGCATGAGAAACAATGTCCTTAGCTTTGCTATTAGATAGTGAAAGATGTAAAGAATTGTTTGCATCCCTATCTGGAGTGATTACATTGGCATCAAAATCATGGACTTCCTCTTTCGGGATAGACTCATCAAGTTCAATTGTCTCTGGGGAGTCTGGCAGATTTATGTCAGTTTGAATTGTGGGCATCAGAGGCTGAGGAGCACTTTCAGGCACAGATTGAGGTACTGATAAAAGTACACTGGAGGAGCTAACAGGATTGAAATCAGACTGTACAGCTGCATGTTGGATAGTACCAAAACTATCTTCCAAAACAGATGTTGGAGGCACATCAAGAGGAACCACCAAGCGCCTAGGATCAAGGCGACGAGGATCCTGGAAAGTTTATCGAATGTTAAGGAACAGCTAGAGACGAAATAAATAAATAAGAATATATAAGAATGAGGCTCCCCTCTCACCAAGAAAAACCTTACCCTTCGTGGATCACGTTTAGGATCTGTAGATGGATTAGCAGAAGCAAACGGATCTGAAACAGCAATGCTAAGCGTGCTCAGTGATGAAGCAGGTAATTGAGCCGCATGGTCCAAAGTCTGGGTAGAAGTTGCAAAACCATTTGACACAACTACCTGGGCAGGATCACTAGTGTCACTAGGATGATTCGAAGACGAGTTACCATATCTTGTCAATGGAGGAGGATTCTTTGGCAAGTGCCTCATATTTGTGATGACAATATCAGCAAGTAAATCGGCATGAATATTGGATATTAGAATTTCCAGAGACTCAACTCCTCTTTCTCCTTCTGCAATTAAAGCGCCAATCATAGCAATCATCTGCTCAACTGGAGTCAGATCCCCATCCAACACAGGTGGTTTAGCGGATATACCATTGACATGATCCTGACCAGCATCACTACTATCAGCAGTGGCAGTTGTATTGTTATGAGGACTGTGACGGAACCTCTTAGAAGAGGCATCAAAGATATTATTCTGATCCTCATTGTCCAATGGAACTGTCCTTTTCTTTGTCAAATCCCCTGAAATATGCAACTGACTTGACAGCTGCTCATCCTGAGGATAAAGGCCCAATTACAAAACTTGATAACATATATATATACATATATAAAATATATATATTAATATCAGCAATCAAAGAGACCGAGAAACACAGATTTTCTCTTCTTCCAAGTCCCTATATACCTTATTGAACTGAAGATCGCGTGAAGCACGCTCATTGTTTCTCATGATTTTATCTATTTGTCGGATAACTTGATCAGCAGCATCTCCAGCATTCATTGCTCTTAACTCTTTAAGCAATTTCTCTCTTGACTGGAAAAAATGAACAATTTCAAAGTAAGAATTTCTAATAGTCATTGATATTTTCTTTCTAAATTGCTTAAGGTTGATTAGCAACAGGATTATAATCTTAGAGACTTGGTGATTCTTGACAGAAAAAATATTTCATTCGTTTCACAGCTCTCAAATGTGCATGATATGTCTGCATTGACACTAGAATTAACCGAGTGTTCAATTTCATCGCAGACGAATTTCACCTTACAACCTTATTTTGATGCGTTAATGAACTTGTGGTGGAGAGGTTTATGAATTCCTGATAATGGTATTTCCATTATAAAGAATGGAATATAGAACATAGCAACTGCCTCAGATGGCTAAAAGCATCCATATAATACAATTAGGATGCATGTTGGCATGACATTTTTTGAAATTACAAGTGTTGCTAAATTCTGTATAAATATGGAGTGACTGATCTGATGCTTAGAAAAGAATGATGATACAACACAAACATCTCTTAGAAGTTACAAAGAAGTAATATAATATGAACTCTACCTCAGTCATGAGAGGATGTGTACACCTTAAAAATCCTAGGAATGCAGTTCTCAGAGAATACTGAATGCTGACTGTATGACGGCCCTTAGCCATCTCGACACCTGGACTAAAATCAAGCAGTGCCGTCAAGACAGTTTTGTAGTAGACAGGCCTTTTCCTTGCAATAGCTACAAGACTGAACATACCGATGTTAGATTGTGTAGACAGATCGAGCAAGTATATATCTGAGAAAAGGTTACTATTTTCTACCAACAAACTCATGCGCATTAAAGATAAAAAGGCATCTTTGAGATGTGACACAAAAACAATTACAACGATCACAACCTATGGTAGACGCTTGATTATGCACAGGACAGTGACAAAAAGCAGCTCCAATTAGACACAAATGGCTCCAGTCGCAAAGATTAAAACAGTATAATACACACTCAATTAACAAGTATGAGAAGATAGGTATATATCCATGATATTAAGAACAAATTAAGATTAAATGAACCAAGAACAGAGATAAGTATCACAAGAATCTAACTTATCAAGTAGATTCCCAACAATAGAACTATATGATGTTTCAGTCCAAGTAAGAAACATTTCAATTGTTAGGTCCTATGATGTACACAACATCTAATTCCAACAACCCTCACCTTGTACATACTCTATCCTATCACTCCTAGTTTGACAAACAAACAGGGACAAAACAATAGGTTACTTTCATAAACCAAATAACTGATTCATAACCAAAACAGGACATCCCAAAATCAATACAGGAATCTGAATGAATGATGTGTATATCAAATTATTCACTACCATCATATAAACCTGTCAAATGGAGGTCAAATGAAATTAAAGCAGGAAAAAAAAATCAGAATTAGCAAATAAAGGAATAAAAAAGATTATTTATATAGAGATAGAGAAAGATAGCAACATCAATCCTACTTTCTGCCTAGAAGTTCCCGAAATGAAAAGGAAAGTCAACAAAATATCTACCAGAACAAATTTGTCGAGGAAATAGATAGTAGGGTAGCAATATCCTTCTCTAAACAGAAAGCACCCAACTGAACTGTCATGGACAGCAGATCACGAATATCAGATATGCACTATACCATGCGATCATAACTTCAGATCACATCTCTTCCTACCTAGTTACTCTATGAAATAACACTTAAACTGATCGTACCTGCTTATAAAGATCAGTCAGAAATAATATCTGACAAACAAGTCATAGATCACAATCGCATGGAAAGGAAAAGGCCGATTTGCACGCATTCACCACATAAACAAAGAAAGTCACATATCATCTTCCTTTTCGGAAAAGACCATGCATCATTATATCCACAGAGAAAGTTCTCAAGTTACATCAAATACAAAAGAAGCTAACCCTTGAGATGTACAGAATCAGTATACTGCCCCAAGTGGCACAATAAGAGTATTAGTCTAAGCTCACCCTGTTGGCCAATACCCTTTGAGGATAGAAATACTTACCAAAGTCAAGACATCATATTTATACCAAATTTTAGAATGCAATACCGAAAGTTTAGAGAACATCCCAGACTACGTGAAACTTTTGTTGACTTCAAATCCACAATGGCCACTAAATAGCATCCTGATCACGATGCCCAGCAAATATATAGCTTTTCCTAACTTAAACAGATCATGGACTTCATACAACCCAATTAATATCAGTAACAAGAGATACGGTCATGGAACCTCGCAAATGATATACAAACCCCCCTACTAATCATGTCAAACAAAAATCCTCGGGTAAACCAAAAAGAATGGCAAACTTTCAAAGCAGAACAACAAATTAATGAGGAAACCAGTCCATTTTTTCCCAAGTAAGGTTAGCTCTAATTCAGTCATGTTTAGTCAGACCTTAAGCTATATAAGCTATTAAAGAGACACTCTTACTGCGAGCTATTTACCAAAATAAACAGAAACTAAATTTAACTGATATTTCATTAAGGAATCAAGTAGCTGATATCTCATTACTGCTTAATGTACAGAAACACGCAATGTAACCTTGCCATTAACTGCACAAAATTACAGTGAGAAATATTATTAACCTGCCAATCTAAGTGACAAATTCATAAGACAAATTTATTCAGACTTTCCATTTAGTTGTCTGAATTTTAACTAGTGGGTAAGCAGCCCACTCTAATATTTAATCTTAATCACAAATAACCAATCTCCAATAACATCAAAGTAGGGAACAAGTGCAAATGGCATAGCATGCGAACATGTACTTTAGATCTTTTCACATGAAAGCGTTATAAAATAGAGCTTGTCATACAATGCACCAGAACAAAAGCTTTTACAAATTCTTTGCAACCTAGATAATGGGGAGGATGCTTTCAACCACACCAACGATAATTTAAGCATTAACTAAAATATCCAAGATGAAGGCTTATAAAAACACCACAATGACTAATAGCACATTTTCTCCTGCTGATGAAACATATTACAATTTTAAGTGTTCAGCTATGGTTTAACAACATGATTCAGATCAACAAAATCACTTCTTCTGGTTACCCATAAATTATTTCTAACTTGATTCTTCAGATTAATGTATTAGGTCGAGTAAAGTACGGCGACTCTAAAATTTGAATAATTGTTAGTGATCCCCCAGAGAGTGGAAGAATCAGAAGCTTCGGTTTGTATACAAGGCACAGTCAGGGAACCAACTTTTAGCTCCATTAATGAATGTATGAGACAGAGTCCAACAACAAAAAGTGTCCTGTATGGTTCACCTTCAGCATAATAAATGATAACATGAAAATTAATCAGCTCCTCTCGCTTAATACATATGACAAATATCGATAAATCCCGAGCAAGCTATAGCACATGCAATTGCTATATTACTGGTTCTATTTTCCTCGAAAATTGTTTGTGCAATGTAATTCATTTTTACAGTAGAACTTTATTATTCTTAGTACAGGTACAACCACGCATTGCATTTATGCAACTCATCATCAAAAACACCATGCCCGACCTATGACATTTAACACAGAGACATCTCGAATACTGATGAATGTCAAATATTGCTACAAGAAACCAACAAACATACACAAAGTAGTGTTTGCTATGAATGCAGCAAAATAACTTAATTATCCAATGAAAGCAATGAAAAGAAATTGCATAGAAGCACAAGTCATGGAGCAAACGTACAACAGCAACATGTCATAACTTCATTAGCATACCTACGAATTCTGATTTGCTAAAATGCAAATGATCCACAGATAAGTTCTATCCAAAGACAAATATGCATGAACTACAGCATACTGTCAATTGATTCAAGCAAATTATATGATTCCCTTTGGCCTGTACAGAAAAATGAACTCAATTTGCCATCCCATGATCGACATAATGTTGCTTTTGGAATGATGTATATAGTGGTTATGTAACGGCAATGCTCAGTCTTTTGGTACCACCCTCAAGGTGTTTTGTGTAATTCTTTAAAGCCTTGAGTAGCTTCAGTTCAGAACTAATTCCACACATAGCACAATCAAAACAAAATCACACATTGAAGAAGGCACATGCTCTGAAAGTGCAGATCAGTGACCGTTAATTTCCACCTCACCCTTGACATTTTTCAGGATATGAAACTTATCACTTGCTAGGAAATGACTGATATACAGCTTGACAATCATGTGCTCTTCCATTCCAGTCAAAAAACAGAATGGCTCAATTGATAAATACAAGCAAAGCAAGCTCATTCATCTTGATCTTAAGCATAAATATTTCCAAGTCTTCTTCCAACAGCTTGGATAATTTAATATGGTTGAATTCAACCACATGTATTATAAGATAAAGAGTGTTTATATTAATTAATGGATTATGTCCAGAATTTTCAATTTCTTCATTATTAGATATATGAATTTGATTGGCAGAACTCTCATATATCATTTTAACATTAGTTAAAGGCAAATTCATAATTTAGGAGAAAACAGTAGCATAATTCATTAACCAAAGAGTTCAATTAAATGACTAGTTGCACATGCAAGGCTGATGAGCACATTAGTTATAGCTACATTCAGCAATGAAGGTAAAGACTGCATGACGAGCCAGCCACCATAGGAAAACTGAATGTGCCTGAGAAATTTGGTGTTTGGATCAATCTAAATTTACCCAGACCATATAACTGTAGAAGTTTCATCAGGAAGCATCAGCATATATGTTCACAAGAAAATGGTGATATGCATATCTGCATGAGATTTGTTGCAAAACTAAAGTGATTGTTAAAAAAGAACTCACGTGATATAGAAAAGCACAAACACTTATATACATCAACAGAACAGTATTTACAGGTTGCACATGTTGCAACCATATGTTCATACAAAAGATGTGCTGAATTGGTGAGGTATTTTGTTCTCACAAAACAATTATATACAATGCAGTAGTTTGCTTGTCGAAATGGTTTTAGATCCAATCAGATGAAATTATCCATGACCTAATCAGTCCTATCATACACCAATGTTGTTGGCATCAGCTAACGCTTACTTCCCTTATCTGAACCACCAATTCAGCAGTCCCAGGCAAACTGCCATTTAACGCCACGCTAAAAAAGCTGGACAGCATGCTGCAATGATAGCATAAAAAAGGCAGTTGAACTTATACTAAAACAAGTTGCCAACTTCAGTTACCCCTCCAGAAAAGAGGTGGCCTTTATGTGCACTCCACTAGATGCAGATTACCTCATAGGTGCAATTTGCCAGAAAATCTACATCAACAAACATTTTAGCACCTTGCTTGTTGTTTGATCAATATAGAACATGCTCCTAATAAGTAAGACCGCATAGTTGCAAGTCATAACATATAATATTACTTCAACAAAAGATGCAATCATATGGTGATAAGGTTCAACAAGTTGCATAGAAGGAAATGAGATATCAAAAACTGGGTAACATGAAGTTTTATTTTAAGACTGGAAATATCTTGCATATAACACTACTATACAGAAATGTAGCCTTCACATCCAATCCACGATAAACCAGAAACGTACTGTCAATGTCACTACAAGTGAAAAACACACTAAAACACATAACATGATGAGAAACAGCCACTTAATAGAATCTACAGAGGTTCAGATATAAGCATGCATGAGTATAGAAGAAAACATTATACACACAGGCGAAAGAGTTAATATGGTTACAACACAAAACTTGCAAAGGAATACACCATACTCAGGAACAAGTCTTTTTGAGAATACACAACTGCATATGTATAACGATTTTTTTATTTGAGAGGGAACATATGCATAATGTAATTATATTATGTAAACACAAGTAAACATCCACAAATAAATATTTGCACAAACATATTAGATCATATTGTTAAAAGAACAAAGAAAAATAAAGTAAACAGAATTAAATATTAAAACAAGAAACCTATAAACATGACCGTAAATAAAAATAAATTACCAAAAAGAGGAAAGCCATAATTAACTAATCTCTAAATAAGCTAAGGTGCACTTAAAATCATATTCAGAAAATTGCACAACAGCCATTAGAGGTCAACCCTTTCCTGTCAAACCCTACATGCCCAACAAGTCAAATTATTTTCAAGACAGATCCATTAATCGCTTTCTTGTTGTTTGGTTAAGTCAACAAATTAGGACTAAGAGAAAAATGTAAACGATGACACCACAAACCATGTGAAAATAGGAAACATAAACTAATCAATATATGATATTTTCTATTAAATAAAAATTGTATTAGTATCTCGTATCTTGGAATGTCACTTGCCAAACAAACTAATTTTTCATATCCAAGCCTATGGGGGGTTTGGATTTGTTTGATTGATTTGAATCATATTGTAATTATTTAACTTAGTCTGTAGCACTTAAGAAAAGCATTTATTTGTATTCATGCTATCATCTAGAAAGCTCATCTTGACAAATTGGTAACTAATTCATAAGTTCTCACATGATGAATGAAAGATAGCAAAATTCCACTATGTTCCTAATCTTAACTCCCTCCATCCCATTTCACTAGACCTGTATTCCTTTTTGGGCTGTCCTATTTGACTTGGCCTATTTTTTTTGGGGGGGTAATCACTTTACACTACATTAAATATGGGTACACACACCTTTACACTACAATCTTACTCTCCTAAATAACCGTGCTGAAAAGAAATAGGCTAAGTAAGTTGGGACGGAGGGAGTAATTGTTATCCAGGATAATTTGGTTGTATAGCTAACTACATGTATAGAGAAATGGGTCAAATCAGACACAATATAAAGATCCCATTTTTTATCCCAACAGCTTCAAAAAAGAAATGCATATACACACCTTATCAAAAAGTATCAGAACCAATAAAAACTGCTTGCCCAACGGATTAAATAAAGCAGTTATACTTTTCTTGTTTTCTTTCTCCTTTTTTAGATATAATAAGAGCACTAACATCAGAACTCTAACAGCCCAATTCTCATATGTAAATCAAGAAAGAAGAAAGCACAATTTTTTTCTCGATCATCCTCACGGTGGAAAATAAGACCTATCACCAAGCAGTCTCCTAAGCTACCTAATTTAGCACAAAAAGTTTATAGCACCCAATATTGTAATATGATGCATTCCCGCATCCTTTATCCCGGATAAACATGTAACCCGATTTCTAGAAGCAAATTACACTTTGTCTTAGAATCACATCTCATGGGTGGACTATAAAACTTTAAACAAAACAAACACCAAATATGCAAGACATAAAATTTTATTTGTTTTGAGTATTTTGCAGAAGTGCTTTGGTATTTGGGAATGACGTATTAAAAACCTGATATGATTGGTGGAAGTATGTCGGAAAACATGAAGTATGTTTCACAGTTTTCGGAATAAAAACAAACACACAAGTCTTTCTCTGACCTATATTATTTTTATCATAACTTCTAACATTTTAAGCTCTCATATCACCTTTCCACTCATTCTTGATTAGATCAAAGCAAAACTAATAAGTAACATCACATAGTACTCCACATGTTATAAGATGCATATTGAAGGTCAATAAGAAAAAGCTCACCTATTGACAGCAGTAATTGTCACGCAACCGGGAAAATTACTAGCTGATAGCAACATATCCAATAAGACCCCTAGATATCTATTTGCATCTGATATGAGTGCAGGAGGATTCAGAATAGGATGACTATCCGCTATCCATGAGACATTAAACATCCTTCCTTGCCTTACCATTACTACAGGCAAAGAAAAATTGAAAGTGTCATGGTTAAAATCAAAATAAACCAGAGAAAAAAAATATAAAGCTATAAAAGAAAAGAACATTGATAAAAGGAAATCCATAGTGAATACTTTTCAATTAATCCCATTAAAACAATGCTCTTACCTTCAGGGTTGCACATTTCAAACTCGTTTGAATCCAATGTGAAGCATAAAATAAATGTTTCAAGAAACTTTATCGCTAACAATTTTGGACCAAGAGGCCCCGCCTGCAAAAAGATCCAGAAATCAGCCACGATTACTGAAAAAATTCAACTACAGAAACAGGACAGAAGCACACATATCTCCCCATAAGGAGAATTCTAGATACGTTGGTTCCAGAAACTTGGGTTATGTGAAGCACAGGTTTGTACACCACTATTGCTGCTAAGTGGTACATTTGATGTTAAACCAAAACATCTCTATAACCTGATTCCAGATGTCAGAGTATCAATACTCACAAATCTTTGAAAAAAACTGATATGACATATGAATACAAAGAAACTCTACTTGCCTTCAATTAGTTAGGCTCAATAGTTTAACATAAGAAAAGGTTACTTGTCCATATACAACACATATCAGCTCAGGGGCGTAGCCAGGGGGGCTGAAGCCCCCTCCCAAATTTTGAGTTTTTTTTATAATATATACTCCCTCCGTCCACGAAATGAGTACCCATTTGTGGACGGCACGGGTTTTAAGAAATGTATTGAGTGTAGTGTGAATAGAATAGAGGTCTCATCTTTTTTAGTGTATTAATTAAAGTGTTGTGTGGGGTACACTTGCCAAAAAGGGAAATGAGTACTCATTTCGTGGACGGACGAAAATGGAAATATAGGTACTCATTTCGTGGACGGAGGGAGTATATGTTTATATTATAAAAGAAATTTGTTTTACAAAAGTTGACTAGCTTGTTATATTCTTCCATTTATAATTAATTTAAGGATAATTGTGTTATTTAAAACTATATAATCTATAAAAATATTATACATTATTATCACTATTATGCTTGTCTTGTAATAGAAAATGCCTAAAATGGATGGAATGCCCAAAAAAAAAAATTGTTTGCTATTATTATTATGCTTGTCTTTTATTACAGTATTATTGATTCTAGCTTGTAATTTATTGAAAATATATAATTTATGAAAATATTGTTCGTTATTATTGTTATTATGCTTGTCTATTAATAAAAAATGCCTAAAATGTACGAAATGACAAAAAAAAAAGTTTGTAATGTATTGAAATTAATTTGTAATATATTGAAACTATATAGTATATGAAAATGTTGTTCTTTAAAATTGCTATTATGCTCGTCTTTTAATAAAAAATGCTTTAAAAATACATAATGTCCCAAAAAAAATTGTAATGTATTGAAACTAATTTGTTATATATTTAAATTATATAATCTATGAAAATGTTGTTCTTTATTATTACTATTATGCTTGTCTTTTAATAAAATAATGCCTTAAATATACGGAATGTCCAAAAAAAAATTCTCGGGGGAACCCCGTGTAAGTTCAGCCCCCTCCCAAATCAATTCCTGGCTCCGCCACTGTATCAGCTAATGTGTAAAAGAACAAACCAGGTGATGACAGTATAAGAAGAAGCTATCACGCGTAATTGGAAAATTTGGGTTAAATCTAGATGTGACAGCATGCATCTAAAAGGCACTCCCAAGACATAATAAGACAGAATATCAAAAGTAGTAACACGGATAACAAATTATGCTGTGTAAAGAGTTTTTGCTAATAATATTATCAGGAACACAGAGCTGTATGCTGTAAACCATAGTGGTTTTTGTCGTATACTTATGTGGACGCTTGGCTCCTAATTATAGGGTTGGTTTATGGCATTATTAAAAAAAAATGTTTCTTATCCAAAATATAAAATAACAAATAATTCCTTAATTCCACTGTTGTCCTGTAATTTTCAGCTTATGTAATCTCAGTTTAATTATGTGTTTCATCCTTGCTCTTTCTTCATTTTTAGTTTACATTCTGCATCTTCATCTATTAGAGCATTTGGGATGTATTATACTTTTGGCGAGCAATTAGCATGATATCACCTCATCATAATCTCCATTTTAACAGGGGAGAAAACAGATTAAATATCATTAAAGGTTGTGGCGAAGAAAAAAACAGAAAATACATAGCTAGACTGAGAATTGCATGAACAAATACATGAATGCTTATTTAAGTTATCTGATATTCACATTTCCTGTACTTCTGGACAAGTGTATACAGCCAATAACTTTAATTTCCCACATCAAGAGAGATGACTATGTGATTATAGAATGGTCAACCATAGGAACAAAGAACTAAGAGGGATTTTGGTATGGGGTTCAGAAGAGGGAACAGGAATGGCAGATATGTAGTTGCTTGGTACAAAGCAATCATTCCGCAACAACTACTTCTAATCCCTAAAAGTAGGACCATTGGGCTAAATGAAAAATCTCTAGCTGAAAATAACCCTGCTTCTCATCACACGTAATCATAGGAAACATAATGCAAAATTATGCATAAGCACTACAAAATGAGATTGTAATAATTGGCACCTTCAGCAGTAAAAGTCTAAAAGACATTATCTCAACAACATTAGACATACCTCAAAGATAATTCCCAAAACAGCATCCCTAAATTTTATCAGCCCTGTCCAAAGCTCTTCAAGCCACCTCTCAACTATACCACGCCGTTGAAACTATAATGTTTTAAAATACAGCTTTAAAGTTTCATACATATACATGAGCTTGAATTATTAATCCAATAGCACAAAACAGATGGAAGTCAAGGTAAATAAATAAAGGAGGATTTTCAAACACAGGTCATACTGTATGATATGGGGGAAAAAAAACTGAGGAGCCACCACAAGATAAGCCTGAATTATAATGTTCAGAATCTTTTCCTGATAAAAAAAAAAAAAAAAACATTTTTGTCTTCATACCATTGTGTATAAAACAACTATCATTGGCATAGCAACTACAGAGAAATCATGTTCATAATTTAATGAAATGATTTTCAGGTTGCACAGGAAGACAAGAAAGATATGCACATGCATGCAGAATTAAAGAATGCACAAAGACACAATTCCATCCACAGCTAAAGACATGAACATGCACACACACCAACAAACACGCAGAGAGAGAGAGAGAGAGAGAAACCTGCAATGCCAACTCTTCCAGCACGCTAGAGAAAATTTTTGTGCCAGTGATAATAGATTGCTTTGCAACAACGGGATTATTATCTTTCAAAAATGTCAATAAGACAGGAAATAATATGCAAAGATGTGTGCTTGTTTTGGCCCCAACCTCATCAATTACCCTGTCAACCAAAATTACAGTTAAATGGTGAAGCAAACTAGTGACAGTTATCCAACAAAGTAGAACTACCGAAATATGCCAAAAAACTGCAATGTTAATGCCCGTAATTGAGGACAGCTTCCAAGAGAGACATATCAAAATAAGGCCTCCGGATGGAAATGCGACGGTACATTACGCTGCATCAGTATTTAATTTTTTTTTAAAAAAAAGGAACTTCCCGCTAAGAAGTACTAGACTGAAAATGATCACACAAGTTGTCATGTTAACAGTACACGCCATAGGAAATGGTTGATGATATTATATACTCCCTCCGTCCCTTAAACATCTTCCTCTATTTCTATTTTGGGTCGTCCCCAAAACATCTTCCTAACCTACTTTTGGAAATAATTTCATTCACTATTACTCTTACAATCTTCACGTTTTGTGGAACCCATTCTCCACTTATCAAATACACAATCAACTTTTATTAAAACCCGTGCCACCCTCTCTTAGGAAGATGTTTGGGGGATGGAGGGAGTATTCAAAAGCTTCAATTTTGACAGTTAAGCCAGGCTAGATAATCAAAGGTTTAATGATGTATCTAACCAGCGAGCTTTACTTGATAGCAAAAAGGGGCTCAATTCATAAATTAAGACATATCAATTGCATTAAAAGCAAAAAAACCCAGCACCCCACACATGAACTAGTAGAATCTAACCATAATGTGGTTTGCACTGCATTAAGAAACATTAAAACGAAAACAGACAAACAGAAAAACTTATACTAGTAAATTTTAACAACTGCACTCCCCGACAAAAAATTGAGCCGAAAAAAAGAAAAAGAAATAAACTTAGTGCATGAATTACTCACTCAAGGAGATATTTCCTGACTAGCGTTTCAGGGGAAGACTGAAGCTCGGCCAAGTAAGGAAAAAGCTCCGCCGCCTGGGACGGCTCGACAGAAAACAAGATGTCTTTGGCCTGCTTCAATGACGATAGCTTGACGGCCAAATCGCCATGGTTGTTCGCCGCAGCGAGCAGGGAGAGCGCCTGGTCCCTGGCCAGGGCGCCGGCCATGTTATTATAGATTGAGAAAGAGGAAAAATCCTGAAGTAGGTAAAATTGGAGTTAGTGTAGAGAAAGGGTTTCTAGGGTTTTGAATTGGGGAAGCAGAAACTCAGATTTGGAAGGGGTTGGGACTTGGGATTATTATGATATTGATATAGATATAGATGGGGACGTTTATGAACGGAGGAAAGGGCTGCGGGCTTCCTAATTTTTTATTTAAATGGAAAGGAAATGAGAGCCGGAGGCGGACTCTCCTCATATAATTCGGATGTGTTTGGAAACGATGGCGGGGGTTTTAATTCAATATTTTGGGTGTCTTAACCAAATTGACTGTAAAACGAGTGGCATTTAAAACTAGGAATATCAATCTAGCTCAAAACATGTGAATGAATAATTCGACACCTGATAGAATTGGCCTGAAAATAATTCGAAACTTCATAGGATTGACCCGAAAAAAATGTGTTTGTGTGATTATATAAGATTTTTCTCATTATTTAATTTTCAACTTCATTATTTTGATTCTGAAAATTAGTATAATACGATATATTTTCTAAAATCAAACCGATTTATTTGTATAAAAGAGCACTTGAGATCTAGTGTGTATTATAATTGGTGTCCTATTTTGTGTTTCACTTTTTTTTTATGTATTTTTTAATTTTCTTGCACCATAAACCCTATTTTTCTTGCATATTTTTTCTCCAATCTCAATTTTTATGCTTTAATTTAATTTTGTTATTATTAACTATAATGTGTATCATTCAATTATTGATGTGGTGAGTTTTAGCCACAACAAATCAAATCATTAGTCTAAAGGGGAAAGACGAAGAACTTGGAATTAAACCGAGAAAAATAAGAAATTTTGATAGAATCTTCGACCTCCAGTCTTAAAAATCGACGGTACAGGTGAATTCCGATGATTTGATTGGAGAATATGGTTGCAAGCGATAATAAGAGGGGTTTAACGGTGAAAATACAAAGTAAATGAATATAGAGATTAATGGACACGAACTGAAGAAAACTTTATATATCTAGAAAGTGTTTATAATGTTGGAAGTATAAATGAATATGCTTGTATACGGTAACAAATGAACTACTAATATTTATAAACTAAATATATACTAAGGGCACCGTCATCATTTTCTCAATCTATTTTTGCACTTCTCTGGGATAGATTCGTGCTCGATGATGATGTCAATAGAGTTTGTTACGTTGAAATCTCCAGTTAACAGTAATATTTGTCCTCTTTTGACAGGGTTGTTGCTAATTAGTGTTGCGATTTGAATCTGAGTTAATTTCTACAGTACCTTCTTGTGTAATCAAGGTTGTCAAAATGCAAGCCTAAGGCTCATCTGTTGACTCCAAGTTCACTCGCTAATTTCTATCTTTTTTTGTTATCACAGATTCATAATTAATTACTATTTTTCATCATTGCTGCCTTATGCAACATTTTTCAAGGCTACCTTCGGTAAAGTAACCTATAGATCATTTATATTAATGGGCTCTCACGTCCAAAATCCTAGTATTATTTTACCAATAAGCATTATTTTTTATGGATCACAATCATTCATATCAAATTATACAATTATTTTTTACTCCCTCCGTCCCCAAAATAAGTTCCTCTTTGGGAACGACACGAGTTTTAAGGAAAAGTGGTAAAGTGTATTGATAGTGGAAAAAAAATATGTTATAATTAGTATTGAAATTGGTGAAAATGTGAAAAAGTGTTATAATTAGTATTGGAAGTGGTGAAAAAGTGAAAAGTAAAAATAAATAAAGTATTATTAGTGGTGGGGTAGCTGTCTAAAAATGGAAAAAAAGAAAGATGAACTTATTTGAGGGACGTCCCAAAAAGAAAAAAAGAGGAACTTATTTCAGGGACGGAGGGAGTATTATTTAATTTCACTTTTATTACCCAATAAATTGATATTTTAAAGTTAGGTTATACTTCATCTATTCCACTAGAGATGACTCATTTTCTATTTTGGGTCGTCCCTAAAAATGACTAGTTTTCATAATAGACAATATTTAACCTTGAAAATTGTGGACCCTACCACTTTTATATCCAATTTATATGTTATCTTTAATCTATGTGCCGAAAAAATGTGAGTCATGTTTAGTGGGACGAAGAGAGTATAACTTTTTAAAATAAAAATCAAACTCGTGGTATTATACTATTCCCCCCCCCCCAAAAAAAAAGTACCCATTTGAAAATGACACATATGATAAGAAATTGATTGAGTGTATATGTAAGTGGAATAAGAGTCTCATTTTTGTTGTGAGTGGATTGTGTGGGGTACATTTATAAAAAAAATGGCTCTCATTTGGGGCAGACCAAAAGGGAAATATGGGTACTTATTTGGGGGGCGAATGGAGTAATAGATAATAGATATTAAAATTGTCACATATCCAAATACATAAAGTCTCGTAACAGATAATGTTAGTACACATGTTGATACTTCTATCATAGAATGTATCAAAACAATAAAGAACTAAAGACAATGAATGATTATTCAATTTGATGATAAAAAACATCTACGACTGAGGGCTTCGCCTAGGGAAAATGATCAACCAATTGAAGTAACAATAAGACTGTATATTCATATAATCTCACCAACAGTGGACAATTGGAAGCAGGACAACAATTTACTTCTTATTTGTGCACTCAGAGCATTTACCACCTAATCCCTCACAATAACTCCACCGATTAGTTAGTGAAGCAAAGAAACAGAAATCCTAATAATTAAGCAATTGCTCTCTCACAAAATAAAAGGCGATTACACACGATCGCACTTATAAGCAATGTATAATCTTACAACACGTCACAAAGAGAATATATAGGCAGCAGCTTCAAACTGATCTTCTCTTTTCCTTATATATTGAGTTGTCGTGCAAACTCTAAGCTGAGTATATCTGAAATGCAACTCCTAGAAGATAACTATGAAAGAGGCCAAAGATAATCCTAGCATATTATTCCTTCAATAATAAGAAGATCACAAACTATTGAGAATTGAAGTCATCTGAATAAATAAACCTTTGACGTGTATATGTTATAAAAGAAATGCACAGATAAGGAGTCCTTGCGATTACTAGGTAACCAAGCACATTTTTTAGTACATGTATCTGAATAAGTTTAAAATTTTGAAGGTATAATCCATGTAATGATAAACACCTCAAATATTTTATACTCTAGCAGATATAATAACACACGCCAAATTATGCGACACAGAGGACCTTAGTTCAGCTGATTCACTTTCTCATGTCGATGACAGCTTGGATCATATGGTCAGTGTTTGTTCTAAATCTTTCTTGTTGTTTGTGCCTAGTTTGAATTTTTGGGTGTTGCCAATTTCTTAAATATTAATTGTACAATGGATAAATTGACAAAGCTTATAAGTCTTACTTGAACGAGGTTTTAAAGAATCGAGTTTCAAATAACTCAAGGGTAACAAATTTACATCCCTTTAAATAAGTCAACTTGGAAATGTGTTTTAGCCATACAAACTCAACATTCTTATTCACTCAAAGAGAAAGAACCCAGCACAACCACATTCTGATATATTTAAAACAAAAGACCAATCTCAACACACATACTTTCAAACTCTCTCTAGATTCAGAAATTTGGGCCAGCTGCTAGGATCTCCTCAGTTAGCTTGCTGTCTGTCCCAATCTTATAGCTCAGGAACCCCTCAAAATTCTTCTTGAAAAGCCCTCCTAACTTAAGAAGAGTTTCCTCATGTGCCTTCTTGTTACCCCACTGCCACACCAAAAAAAAAAAGAGTATTTAAATCAAACAAAAAAAGAAATGATGACCATAAAAGTGGCGTATCTAAATAGCAATGCAGCTTACTGTATCAAAAAAAAAAAAAAAAAAAAATAGCAATGCAGCTTACTGTATTAGCAGGATTAAGTATTTCTGCAGGAACTCCCTCAACTTCCGTCGGTATCTCGAGCCCGAATACCTCCGTCTTCACGTAGCTCGCCTTCAGCAGTTCCCCGGAATGTATGGCATCGATTATCTTCCTTGTGTAAGCTAACTTGATCCGGCTTCCCGAGCCATAGCTATAGACCCAAAATTTATTCTTTAAGAATTAGATAGATTAAAAACAGTATAGGTTAATTCATTGTTACTAAGATGAATTAAAATTTTGGGATATAACAATACACTTGATAATTTCTAATATCCAAGCCAATTTGCTTGTTTCTTGTCCAATTGAAAGGGGCACGATTTGAAGACATCTTAGTAATAAAGATTAAAAAAAAATAAACTCAATTTTGAAAAGTAAACGCACGCTAAATCTTAAAATTACAATAACGGTATACCTTCCACCGGACCAGCCAGTGTTGACGAGCCAGCCAGTGGCGCCGTGCTTCTGCATCTTGTCAGCCAGCACGGCGGCGTACTTGGTGGGATGAAGCATGATGAAAGCTGCACCGAAGCATGCGGAGAATGTAGCCGTAGGCTCCTTTATGCCGTCCTCTGTGCCGGCAACCTGCATCAGTTTCAGCAAGAGTGAGAAGCTAGGTTTAGAGGCAAGGACGGAGCCAAGCCCCGAGCAGGACTTGGCAATTTTGTCCCAACATTTTCTTTTAAGTTGTATTTTATTTTTTTTCTAACATTTATACATAAAAATATAATGTCATCGGTCTACTTTTAAAATCCTAACTGCTTAGCCGGGTTTGGTTTTGTGCTTACCAGGGCAGTGTAGCCGCTTATGAAGTGGTACATGGTTTGAGCCAAGTTGAGTTTGCTGACGGGAGGAAGCACGCCGAAAGCGTCGCACGCCAATAGAATCACATTTTTCGGATGAGGACCAACGCACGGTATCTTTGCGTTTGGAATGAACTCGATCGGGTAGGCCGCTCGCGTGTTCTCTGAGATAGAAAAGGCGAGAGGTTCGCTTAGATAGATAAAAATAATTTCTGAGCTCGTTTGATCATGTAATCTTTCAAAATACTCAATTCTACGGACTGTCGGTCTAATCAATGTGAAGGTGCACAAAGGCATTTTAGAGTGTTTACCTGTGACAGATTTATCTGAGTAGTCCACCTCTCGCGTGTGTTCATCAAACACCACATTTTCGACAACTGCACGAAAAAAAGGAGAGGAGAGGAGCTGAGTCACGCGGCACAAAGCCAAGGAAAAAACAGAGAAGAAAGAAAAGAAGTGAGCATCAAAAGGTCACCGGCTCCAAACTTGATGGCGTTCCAAATATCCGGTTCTTTCTCTCTTGACAAGTCTATGCATTTCGCATAGCAGCCACCTTCGATATTGGAGACGCCGTTGTCACTCCAGCAATGCTCGTCATCTCCAATCAAGTACCTGTTGTGATCCGTAGACAAGGTTGTTTTACCAGTACCTAGAACAAAATTATACGAGGTTGAGATGGTGTGTTAACTCTGCAGAGAGGTAGGTTAAGGTAGGTAGATATATACCTGATAATCCAAAGAAGAGGGCTACGTCTCCGGCCTTGCCCATATTGCAGCCGGAGTGCAAGGAGAGGACACCGCGCTTAGGCATGAGATAGTGCATTAAGCTGAAGAGCCCTTTCTTCATCTCCCCAGCATATTGAGTTCCGAGGATCACCATTTCCCTCCTAGCAAGATTCAAGTCTATGCTAGTCGAGGAAGTCATGTAGTGAGTGTATCGGTTGCACGGAAACTGCCCCGCGTTGTATATGGTGAAGTCGGGCGTGCCAAAACTCTCCAGCTCTTCCGGGGTAGGTCGAATGCACCTGCAACCAACACAACACTCTCTCGTCACTCTTTCCACAAGCAAAACTCAATGATTCAAGATATATAGGAAGTGGACTCACATGTTGTGCATAAACAGAGAATGATAGGCTCTTGCAGAGACGATCCTCACTTTGATGCGATGCTCTGGGTCCCAGTTAAGGAACTGATCGTTCACGTATACCTTAAACACCAAAGGTCTCATTAGTTAATTAAACAATGCTTGTCTATGTACATTCATATATACATATTCAACTGAGGCACTGAAGTTACTCAATTGTGGGGTCTTCTTTCCATTTATTTGGATATAGTCTAGTATGTATTAATTTGATTATCATGCCAACTATTTAGAGTCATTTGTAATACTAGTATTGAAATGTGGGGCTCTTGATTTGTGGTTAGAATATTACATTTTATTTGACAATGATGTAGTATAATATTTACTTGCCAAAAGTGGATAAACAGTCTATTCCACTAGATTTAGATTTGTGGACCTCCTGTGCAGGTACACTTCAATTTTAGAATATACTATTATATTTTTTTTGGGGAGTGAATATACTATATTTAATGTCAACATTTCATAAATATAGGTGTCCCCAGCACCAGCTAACAGCAATTCGGGAGCTCCACCCTTAATCCTCGGATCCATTTGTGGCTGTCATTTGAAACTAAAAATAGATATTTTTCTTCGCCATTTATTGTTTGGTTTGATTTCTTTATTTTTTTATGGCAGTGGCCACAGCTATCTTTTCGCCAATTATTATCACCCAGAATTAATAAAAAAGATTCTTTTAGCTCTAAATTTAGGTATTTGGTTTGATTTCTTATAAAAAAAAATTATGGCAGCCGCAGTGGCCACAGCTATCTTTTCGCCACTTATTACCACCCAGAATTAAAAAAGATTCTTTTAGCTCTAAATTTAGTGCAACAGTTGACTCACAGTGAAAGATAGTTCACATCCCAAAATATCTTGGGGTAAACGACTGTTTCATCATTATATAGAGAGTTATTTTAAAATTTGGTTTAGTAATTTTGTTAGGTTGGATAATCCTGGATTATCCGGAATAACTGACTATTTCATACTCGATATAGCTATACGTGTTCTTTAAACTGGGTTAAATCTGATAAAAATACGTTCACTAGTCAAGTCAACCGACGATCATTTCCATCAAAGAAGAGCCACGTTTCAAAATATAGAGTAACACAATTATGATAAAAAATATTAGTATATTAAAATAAAAAATGATGAAAGCCACTATAACTTTTATGACTTTTTAAGAGTTGACACTAGCTCGAGTATCAACACGGAGATAGTTAAATTAATGAATTGAAATATACTTTTGCTGACTTTTTAAGGGTGAGAAAAAATACACATAATGAAATCTAGACAATCATATGCTGAATCACTCATCATATGAAGAAAATTAAGTAGGAATTAACTGAGAAAGCTTAATACCTTTTCGAGTGAGCACAAGTAATCCACGGCTCTCTCTCTATTAACCATAAAAGTGTGCTCGTCCATCTCAATATTGGGTGAGCCTCTGTCACATCGTGAAAAGTTTTTGAATTAATTTATCATAATACTAATTCTTATGCATATAAATTAATTAGTGAGTATATCAATTTTCACGAAATATATACAAAAAATTTACACAGACTCACTTCCCCCACCAAAGATCTTCTGTGGTTTCATCTTTGACAACACGCTTGTCTCTCGGAGATCGTCCAGTTTTCGCCCCAGAGAGCGTCGCCAATGCGCCACTCGATGTGATAAACGATCCTTTTTCGTATTTTATAGCTTGTTCATACAGTTCTGAAATTTATATTAAAATTAAAAAACTTCAGTAAAAAGTAAATCTACTATGGTTTCAAATGACAAAACATTTGCGAGGGGCCTTTGGTTCAATTTTACCAAAAGCGTGGATTGTCTTCAATTTTTTTACAAGCATTTGATCCTCGATCTAAAGCAAGCAACCAATCTATATAAAAAAACGGAAAAAAAAAATTATAGTTACCAGCAGGGGAGAGATTATAGAGGATGTGAGTGAACTTAAGGCCGCTATCACTGATGTCGAGCGTGGGCTCGAAGTGGTGGTGGCTCACAGCCGACACCCGCGGCGTCTCAGCCGCCCTCGCCGGATCTCCCTTCACGACCTTCGGCCCCGTCTCCCGCGTCAGCGATGCCAGAGACGCGCTGCAAATCAGAATTGATTAAACACGACTGTTCCTTCATCAACAGATCCAATGTAATTTCTCAACATTCATTTCAAAAGGACGACCTAGTTCATAGGTACAGCTAAAAATTGACAAAAAAATTAATCAAGTGAATGAATTGAAACCTGATGGATTGGAGCTGCTGTTTGTGGCGTTCCTCCTCCGCGAAGGGGCCGAGCGCCGCCTGGATGGGGGTGGTGGGCGCCGACTTCTTCATCTGAAGAGAGTGCAATTCGTCGAGCGTCTGCGCCTTCACCGGCGTCGCGCTGTCATCGTGGCAGATGTCCTTCTCATCTACAGCCTTTTTGTCCGTGTGAATCTTCGGCAGCCCGTTCCGCCCTTTCACACCGCCGCTCCTGAAGCTGAATTCACCGTTCGCCGCCATCTTCTTCGCCTCTACTGAAAAATTACAACACAATTAGTTTTATCGATCCTCTATATATAATTATATGTGTGTATATAATGATGATCGAAGATTTAATATTACTAACAGTGGAAGATGAACCTGATCGACTATAGAGGTGCTTGGGATAATTGAAGGGTTGAAATTAGAATTCAACCATGCACAATTTTCCAACTTCTTAATTTACTGTGGGATGGGAGGGATGGCTTATTAATTGTCCGTAAAGGTCTGGTATTTATAGTCGCTGAATCGGAAAAAATAAATTAAAACTATGGTAAGTTAACCATGGTTTGTGATTTATCATACATCAGCACATTTGGTTGGTTTCATTTCATCAGATAATATTATTTACTATGATTTTTTTTTCGTTTTTATTATAAAGTCAATATTGTGACTGAAAAACTCAAAATAAAATGCGAAACGGTTTATAGACGGTTTCAGATTTTTGGTTTTATGTTTTTATTTTATTTATTTATTTAACATCATCATAGTTTTTTTTTTTTTTTAATTTAACATATCATCAATTCATCATAGTCATAGATGTGCTGTGCAACCTTTCAATTACGAATTCAATTTTTCAAAAATATTTACATAAGTCTAATTTAAAGAAGTGTTAGTATATTTTTGCACATGACGAAATGAAAACTAATTTTATCAACAATGAGTAATACTCCCTCCGTCCCACTCCAATACACTCACTTATTTTGGACACAGAGATTAAGAAAACTTACCTTTTAGTAGGAAAGTGATAGTAAAATGGTGTGTTTCACATCAATTAAGTATAATTTTTTATCCAAAAAAGAAAATGAGTCTATTAAAAAAGGACATTCCAAAAAAGAAAATAAATCTATTGAAGTGAGACAGAGAGTATATTTAAAAGTTGTACGCAACAAAATTTCAAAGAACTAATACATGTGTGGTGTGGCATAGTTATTTGGGTGGGTCAATTATGCATTTATGCCCATGGTTTACTATTGCACTTTGAGAGGAGTGCCGCTCATATGCGTTTGGTCGAATTTACGTCGTAATTTGTGAGATGGAGAAATATATAAGAAAAAAAGAATAAGGCAAATCAATTTAGAAAATTTATATGACCTCTTCAGCCAACTTATTTGAATATTCAATTCAATTTTCTTTTCCGTACGTTTTGATTAGAATAAAAGTTCAAAGGGAGTGACTGCTGCAAGGCACTCTTGTACTAGTTTATTAAAGATAAAGCTGTGCTGTGCATTGCAAAATTTTGGGTGCTGCTGAATTTGATATGAATGTATAACACGTCATCATCTAATCAAAAACTGGAACGCACTTCATATTCTCTTCTATCTGCATATATAGTGCATCGTCAACCGCAATTCTCTATCATAAATGAAAATAACAATTGCGGGTTTTCATTGAAAAAAATTAATATCTGATAATTATAGTATGTTAATGTTAGTACTGTGTAATAAAATATGATAAAAACAAGAAGAAGTCGAGACAAGATTTGAACTAGCAATAGTATCTACAGTTTTCAGCAGTCGTTACAATATTTTACTGAATTTGAGTTATCGGACCATAAGTCGAGCTTTCCTTCTTGGGTTTTTGATGCTAACACCAAAATTATTCGTTACCGGCTTTTTTTTTTTTTTTTTGACTTGGGCGTGTTGGGGAGGGGGAGCAGTGGGGTTTGAACCCGAGACCTCATTGTTCACACACAGGAGGTCGCACCGCTTGGTGTCCCCTTGGGGACATTCGTTACCGGCTTTGTGCAGTGTCATTACAACTAGAACGATCTCCCGTGCGATGCACGGCGAGTATCAAAATTAAACGACATCAATTACTCAATAAAATTATGGATTTGAAAAAAAAATCAACGTATAAAGTGTAATGACAATTATAGTTATTAAATAATAAAAAATTATTTGATAATGAAAATTAGCATTATACTTTATTATAATTATAAAGTATGATGCATCATAATAAATAAACAATTCACAAATATAAAAAAATATTTGAAATTATATTTTTTAATATATATACTAATTTCATCTACAAAGTTATATTAACATTAATACAAAAAAAATATTTTTAAAAAAGAGTTATAAAATGAACCAATATATATTCCTTCACCTCTATTACATTTAAACTATTATAATTTAAAAAATACTATGTAAACACAAACACATGATATTTACTTATTTTTATCTAAAAATACAAAAAAGAAAAATAATTAAATTAATATAATAGAAAAAAGTAAGCATGTCATTAAAGAGAAAATTAACACTCATTAGAGAGGAAAGAACAAAATACAATATTTTAAAACTTTAAATAATCATAACTTATTCATTCTAAATTAATTTTTTATCAAAAGAGGAAAGATAAAAGATTTTTTGTAGTAAAGAGGGAGAGAGAAAAAATATATATAATAACAACAATTATTAAATTACAATAAAACAATTACGATATAATAACAACAATAATGATAGTGCAAAAAAGGAAGAGAAAAAAATATAAAAGAATAGACAAAAAGAAAGAAGAGAGAGAAAAATAATTATCATTAAATTTTTAATTATAATAACTTATTTGTTTCAAATTCATATTTTATGATTTTTATACCAAATTAAAAATCTTGTCATTATCTTTAATTTAAGATACATATAGAATATCTTTTCATATATCAATTTTTTTTTAAGAAAATCACTTAAGTATGAAAGAGAGAAAGAGAGAGTAGAAGAGAGAGAAATTGTATGAAAAAAATAGTGAAAAAAACAAAACGTGTTATAGAGAGAGGAGAGAGAAAATGTGGAAAAAATGCATAGTGGAAGGAAAGAGAAAAATTGGCGGGAACAAAAACTGGTGTTTCATATATATATAGATATACGTATATAAATGATGAATTTTTTCCCATCATTTTTCCCTTTATCTTTTCTCTTCTCCCACCATTTTTTACACTATTTTTATCTCAATTTTTTTTATATAATTTAATTCTTTTTTAAACAATATCAAATTTGATCATGAAGAAATATTTAATATGCATGCATCTTAAATTTATGTTCGTTACAAAATGTAACACCCCGCCTATTTATATTAAATTTAGAATTTTTTTTTTTTAAACTTAGATATTAAGTTGATTCACGCCGGATAAAAGAAAATGAATTTATTTTTAATTCCAACAAAAATGATTTACAAAAAAATATTTGTAAATTTAGTTATTGAATTTATATGCATTGCATATTTATTTAATTTAGCAATCTTTCACGAGCTATTTTTTTTTTCGAACCCTGAAGTATTATTACAGTCCCGGTATTTTATGTTCCTAATAGCCACCCTATATCATGATTATTTTTTTCATACATGTCACAATCAAATCATATCTTAAATCATATCTTATCAAATTTTCCACTTTCTTTCCTCCCACCATACCCCTTCTCCTACTAATCCGACAGCCAAATCTTAACAAATCCCACTTTAATTCCCACTTAACAAATTCCACTTTCACACTTTTAAATTCCCACCAACTTTCACACTTTTAAATTCCCACCATTTCAGACTTGTCTGCAAAACCATTTCCTCTTGGCAATTCCCACCATTTCAGACTCTCTCTTTGGCGTACAGAATCCAGCAACTGTGGTAAGAACTCAAAGTGTGTTGTTACCTCCTTTCGCACAAAACAGTTCAGTTAATAATCCTTCTATTTTCAAAACTTTTTTTTTCAGCAATCAAGTAAATCAAAGCAGCCACCCATCTGTGTATCAACAACCGGAAACTTTCAAAGGTTTCATCTTTGACTCCTTATTTCTCTCATTTTATAGAAAGATGTATGAAGAATTTCAACTGCCCAACAAGAAAAACACGCATACATACATTTCATTTGCACTCTGTTCATATATTCATATATTTACATTCAAGAATTTTTGTAAAAAGAAGAAAGAAAAGTATTAAGCTTGTTTTTGCTTGCTGTGTCGAGTCGGGAAGGGCCACGGCCGTGACTTCGTTGCGGTTGCCGGAAATTGAGGGTTGTCTGTGGTACTCTGTTCTCACATAGAGAAAGAGAGTCGGGAGTGAGTCGAGATTTTGGAGAGAGGCTGGGCACGACGGTGACTCGCCGTTGCTGCTCGGCCAAGGGCGGAGAGAGATGTATCGCAGCTCGCTCGCTGCGACTGCCGGAGGACTTGAAGGGGGGCAGCGGCGCTTCGCCGTTGTCAAGGATAGATGGAGGTGGTCGAGAGCAGCAGCAGTTACCGTGGGGCTGTTGTTGTCTGACCAGAGGAGAGGAGAATGGGCGGCGACCAGCTACTAGTCGTGGCAGCCGGAGTTCAGCGGAGGGAGTTCAGGCGGCGGCCATGGATGTCCTGTGGTCGCCGGATTCGAGAGGAAGGAGGTGCCGCTGTGCTCGGCTACTGTCAGAGAGAAAGCTGGTAGCGGTGGCTCGTCGCTGCTGCGTCTCCGGCGAGTCTCCACGGTGGCGAGTCAGTTTGATGAGTGAGGATGAGGGAGAAGGGGGTTTGGCGTGAAGTGAGGATGAGGGAGAAGGGGGTCTGGTGGAACCAAAGTAAAGGAGAGAGGAAGATGATTTGGTGATTCGGCGGGCGGCGGCCAGTCGCCGGAGGAGGAGCCGTGGCGGCGGAAATTTGAGGGAGCCGAGAGAGGGAGAGAGGTTGCCGCTGCGCAGCTGCTTCATGTGTGTGTGAGTGTTGTGCGATTTATGGGGGAGAAGAAGAGGGTGGGGGTGTAGGGCTTGGTGAGGGTTGGGCTTTGGGGTTGGGTTTGAGTGATGGGCTTGGTAGTGGGCCGATTTTAATTAGAGTGGGCTCGAGTTGTGGGCCGATTTTAATTAGAGTGGGCTCGAGTCATGGGCCGATTTTTATGAGTATTTGGGCCGAGATTTTATTTATTTTTGTTTCAGTTGGGCTATTAATTAATAAATTTGTTGGGCCTTATTTTATTTAAGGATTTTAATTTGCCTTCAATTAATTAAATTGGGCTTTCTTATTTTTAATTAATTGAACTATTATTAGTTTGATTAATTTATTTAAAGGATAATTTTCATAATAATATTATATTATTATTATGTGCATATTTTAAGTAATTACTTATTATATGTAAAGCATGACATGATTTGCATTATATTTTGCAATAAGAATATTTATGATTTAATTGGTTTTATTATAATTTCAATTATTAAAGAAAGATGAGTAAGAATATTGTTGGTGTTCTTAACTCAAGAGAAATATTTTCAATTATTTATTCATTAAATTTTGAAAACCCGGCTAAATGAATCATAGAATATTAAGCACTTCACTATGACTTAAGATTAGATTCAGGAGACCTATTAAGATTATAGATTTCTTGTAGGCTTTGTGGATCGTGAGGACTAGCACTGCTATACCAATTCAGAGTTAAGAATAAACGACAGGCTTTGCCTATTCAGGTGGGCTTATTTTCCAAATGTATGATTTAGCTATTGAGCTTAAATATTTCAATGAAATGAAAACTGTTTATCCAATAAATATTTTTGTGCACTCTGCTCTGTTTAAGGCTCGCATAAGTTAATCGATCGAGGTTCTCTTATGACCTAACACGTTGTTTGAGAATTGTGTACACCTATTAGCTGACTCGGTGGGTTGATCTCCATCGGGCACTAATCATGTATGAGGCGTTATAAGGGTGCTCGACGGGATGTGTTCCGGAGCATTGGGTCCCAAATGGGAGCTTGGCTGGGTTACGCCCTCAGTCCAAGTAAAGCAGGAGTAATGGATCCGTCGGTGGCTAAAAGGTCCGGGATCACAGCGAGTAACGGAAAGGGAGTGTGACAATTGCGCGCAATATAATAAAATGTTTTAACATGCTTAGAAGTTATTTTTGTTTTAAAACCTTCTAAGTCATGTAAAGTATAATTGGATAAACTGCTCTTATGATTATGAAATATTTATAAAAATGCTAGCCCACTAAGTACATTAGTACTTAGCCCAAAATTTCTTTCAAATGTTTTCAGGTTGATTGGTCGGTGCTGACGGGGCAGAGCTGAGGCTAGGGTTCAACTCCGTATTTTGTCTTCCGCTGTTGCACTAGCTCTTATTTGTCTTTTATTTCTCCAACTCAAGACTTTTATGTTAAATTCTGAATTATGTTTCTTATCGAGCTTAAACTCTCAACTTCTAGCTCTATATTATTAACGTTGGTTATCGGAAGCATGAAACCGAACTTGTGATCCTAAGGCTTAGAATGTTGTTGATTGACTAATATCACTTGATTTTTGTCTTTCTTCACTCAAAGGGCGTTCCCCGACTTTTTATCCTATTATTTGAATCCCACAAGGTTCTTTCCTTGTTTATTTCTATGATTTTAGTCGCATCTCGATTATAGTTTATTCCTTCAAGAATTGGGGTGTGACACAAAATATTTAATATGGTATAAAAGTTATCAAAAATAAATTTAAAACGAATAATTAAGTTATGAAAACTTTAAAATATTTTATTTTTTCTATGTTCGTTAAAATATTACTACAAGTTTTTATTTATGTTTGTGTATGAAAAAATATTTATTTATTTATTATGACGTGTAATACTCTATTATCATAATGTATAATGTTAATTTTCATTATCAAATGATTTAACTATAATTATCATTACACTTGGTACAGAGTTGAGAATTTACGTTTTTAAATCGGAATTTTATTGAGTAATTGATGTGAATTATTTTATTTTATTTTTAAAATATAGTATTTTTGCAATTATTTATATTTGAATTTTATTTAATATATATACTTATTTATTTAAATATATCATTTAATTTCGATGTGCGCACTGCATGGCACGGACGAGCGTATTAGTATTTTACTTAATTTGAGTCATCATACCATAAGTCGAGCTTTACTTCTTGTGTGTTTGATGCTAACACCAAAAATTATTCGTATCGGCTTTGTGCGTTTGAACCACCAACTATCACTGGCAAGATCACTCCGAATGGAATCTTCTATTCCTCAATATAATACTATGTCCTATTGTGTTTTCACTCTTAATTTGTCATACATTAATTTCAAGTAGGACAGGACACTACCATATATACTACGATTTTTGTCCATATTGTTTAATGTTTATTATGTTCCATCTTTAGTTTTTCTTTTATATATGTATTTGATAACTTTACAAATATATAGTATTTTTTTTTGAATTAGAATTACAAGAGGTCAAATTATAAGTCACTCGCACCTCCACAACACACAAAGGTGGAAAAATAATCACAAGGAGACAGGACCACCACACAAAACAAAGATGAAAAACTATATACCGCATGCAGGCGGGATTGAACCCAAGACCTCTCATAAATGAAAGGCTTTAGAATCCACTATGGTACTACTCAGTGCTACATGTGTCACCTCAACAACCTCATTTTCCAACTTCTCTATATTTTCATCACTATAGCACTATCTCAACTAATAAATTAGAAACATAAAAAAAATGAAAAGAAAGAACAAGAAAAAGAGGAAAATGGAGAAAAGAGCCAAAACGTGAAAATGAGGATAGATAAACATAATGGGAGCTCATTGTGTCAGTGAAGGAGTCGGTTCCTACAGTGGTACTCATTCCCTTCTTGATTGTTCATTTTTTGTAGTCCACTATGATGGTATCGAATTCGAAGGCGGCCACTTAGATATGGAGCTCCCCCATAGTGGGTGCTCTTAGGGGGTCCGGTACCCACGATACATACTGTCATTGACATATGTCATAATAATTTCATTTTCGAACACTTAATAAGCTTGAAACAACTTTTAATATCTACACAAAAGTGTGATACTCCTTTCGCAATGATCAAGCATAGTTATAATTATATACATACTTATATAGGGTGGGTTAATATAAAAACTAAAGTTATTGTGATAAATGAGAACTAAATCTATTTATTATATGAAAACACTGTGGCAAAATTGTAATTAAAGAATCAATCAAAGAGTATTTATAAAACTCAACAAAACCCATATATTTTCTCTCCCCTCTCTCCTCTCTCCTCTTTTTCATCATACGCACTCTTCAATTTTCTATACTCTCTTTCTCATATTCTCTTTTTCATATTTTGATGATTTTTTTTAAAAATCAAATTTTATTTATAAAAAATATTCTATATATATGTTAAATTAAAGATAAATGCAAGATCATTGATTTGGTATTAAATAATTATTCAACTCTTTTATTAGTATTCTAATAAACTCTAATAATATAATTTATTTTCCTACTTATCAATTGAAGCTTTTCTAATAAGATGACATAGGTAATGAGCTAATTTAGAAAAAATAATCTTATGCATGATTAGCTCATGTTTTAAAAATATATATTGTGATGTGAAAACTTTTTTTTTTCTTTGTTTCTTTTAATTTGAATGATGTGTTTATTCTATAATTTTAGGGAAGAAAGTAAAGTTTTCCATCAAATAGATGGAAAATTAAAAACGATACTTTTCAAAATTATAAAATAAAATTAAGGATCTTTACTGAGTAATTAATGTAGATTATTTTTTTTAAGAAAAAATAATTTACATTTACTTATATTCTAACTATATTTAATATTTATTTTTTATTTATTTGATACATCATTTAATTTATTTATTTTTGATAAATCAACATAATTAAATAAATAAATATAAAGGCCGCGCCACAGGGGTTCGAACCCAAGACCTTCGGTTTTAGACATTAACCCCTAATCGCTTAACCGATACACACACTACATCGTTTAATTTTGATGCAAAACTATGTTCGCCGTGCATCGCACGGGCGAATGTACTAGTTTCATATATATACAATTACATATTCCCTCTGTCTCTCAAATAACTTCCTATATTTCCTTTTGAGGTGGTCTCCTGTACTCACGGGTGTACCGTACAGTCGGGTTGTACTCAACCCGGATCCTGACCCAATTAGACTATCCTAACCCATTTTTTCTTGAAATGACACTAACACTAACACGGAGTGACACTAACACTAACACGATCTTGAAATGACACTAACACTATTTCGAAAATAACACACTCTCTCTCTCTCTCTCTCTCTCTATTCAAAATCGCTCACCATAACCGAAAGTTTGCACCTTCTTGTCAAGAAATCTGCTGCGCCACTGCGACTCTGAAAATCTAGCGACGCCGTGTCTTCCTCTGGAATCGACATCCCTCACCAATCATCGTCACACACTGAGGTCTTCGCTTTCAAATGATCGCCTCTGCTTTTAGGATTTCCGGCGAGGCTAGTTGGCGTCGCCGACTGAATTCGGCGTGCGACCGACCAAGAAGTATGACAAGAGGATGATTGTTGAGATCTACAAATTGATTGTTGATATTTTTTTGTTTTAATTAGCTATAATTCATATTTTAATTGATTTGTGATTTTGGTCTGCAGCTTTGCGTCTGCACTGCTATTTTTTTTATTTTTTTTTTGTCAAATTGAATGAGCAATTTTGGAATTTTGGGGATATTCATGCGTCAAGTAAATCTGAATATATCTGTTCATTTAGATATTATATTATGTTCATTTATAAATTGTGCTCTGTTCATTTATGTCTCAGTGACCGGCGACCACTGCCCGATTTTGAGAAGGAGCCTGTGTTCAACCATGACTTTGAGAAGATGGAGGGCATGGAACGCGGCCAATCGCCGGTCTTCTAGAGGCGGCGATTGGACTGGCTGTGGACGGAGTTCTCGATCGAACTGGCTGTGGACGAAGTTTTCGTCAAATTGAATGAGCAATTTTAGAATTTTGGGGATATTCATGCACTATATCGAAATGACACTAACACTTGACATTCATGTAGGATAGTCCAGGTCGGGTACAACCCGGGTGTACCATACACCCGGGTGTACATGAGTTTTTGTGTTTTCCTTTTTGGGAAGTCCTCAAATAACTTTCTATTCATTTTGGAACATTACCCCAATAATACTTTATTTATTCTTAATTTCCAACCTTTCATCATTCTAAATACTAATTATAACACATTTTCACCACTTTCAATACTAATTATAACATTTTTTTTCTCCTCTATCTAGCTATACATTTAACAACTTTTCCTTTAAACATGTGTCGTCCCCTATTAAAAAGTTATTTGAGGACGAAGAGAGTAATTCTTATTGTATTTCAAAACAACTGTATTTGTACTTTTACATTTCTCATCTTCCTATATTTCATATGTAGATGAAAACTACAAGAATGTAAATATAATTATTATAAAATGCAATAATATGCAATAATAATAATATTATTGTGCATTCACAGAATTGAATTCTTATTTCTCACAATAACTTCAATTTTTATTACAATTACTCCTCCCCACGCGCGCGTGTATATAATTTGGAATGTAAGTATTCAATTTATAGCAATTTATAACAAAAGAGTAGGTGTGTTAGGTTGGATTGAAATCCATGCGCATGACATGCTGTGTATTAGGATGAATGGACGATTATTAACTCCAATTTAATTTCTTTAATTTTGGCATACTATTAGAGCCCCTTTGAATGCGCTATAAGATAAGGTGTGATATATTTAATTAGGATATCTTTTATTATATATCATATTAATATAATATTTGATAAAATGTATTAAAATATCTATAAATTATAATGTGTTGTTTGATATGAGGTATATATTAAGATTATGTAAAGTTAATAATAGTTATAATTATGATTTGTATTACGTATAGCGCCTTCGGAGGTGACTAGGTGGTATACAGAATCCCTCAAATCAGTATAATATTTTTGGGCTACTAATTTATAAAGGGCCGTTTGTTTCATACTTTTTACCAAATAAGATATTAGAGTGTCATAGGTATGTTACACATCCTAATCGCCCGTACCAAACGAACCCTAGTATTGAGCCGACATGATACGAAGCATATTTTTCGATTCGTAGTTAGATATTTAAACAAATTTTTTCGATGAGTTATATGTATAAAGAAAAGATATGCTGCATATTATTAATTGTGAGCATATATAAAAATGATATATCATGAGGGGAGAGCTAGGATGAAAATAATTCTTATAGTATGAAAAATAATATATTTACATTATTAATCTACTCAATCTAACGACTGAGATTTAATTTTAGAGAAATCGTATGTAAATATATGAATTTTATGTAGAATACGTATGAATTCGCTGTGTAAATGTGTGAATTGCGAAAATTAAAAAAATGTTCTATAGAATTCGAACTCAGGACCATGAATTCATTTAACACGTATATGAATTGCCCTAGATCTTGACGATGTAAGGTTTGAAAATGATTTTTATTTTAGATTTTAAGAGCTATTTTTATTTATTGTTTTCTCCACATTGTAATTTTTTAAGAATTTTTTAATTTTTATTATTTTAAAGTACAAAAGCTACAAAAATAATAATTAAGAAAAATGTTGAAAAATTACAAGAAAATTACAATGTGGAGAAAACAATAAAAGTAATTAAATTCTTTTTAAATTTAAATCAAATCTTTTTTAAAAAATGATTTTTTAAAGTTTTAATATTTTTTTGTCCGAACAAATTTTATTCAAAGAGCATTACTTGTAAATTGTAATATCTTCTTTTCGGAATAAAGAAATAAGGAACTACGAAAAGATTATCATTTCCTCTAATAATGACATCTATATATAAAAGAAGAATTTTTTTTCCCTCCATCTTTTTCCTCTTTTAATTTTTTCTCTTTCTTCTCCCACCAATTTTTTTTCTATTTTAAATTATTTTCTAAACATCCTCAAATTTAATTCATCCATAAATATTTAATATGCATATTGTATATAAGTTCGTGATAAAATATTTAACATGGTATAAAAATTATAAAAAATGAATTAAAATCAAATAAATTATGAAAAGTTTAAAATATTTTATTTTCTCTCTCTCTCTTTGTTAAAATTTTACAACTTTTTATTTATTTTTATATATAAAAATTACTGTTCCCAAAAATAACAGCTATAAAAGAGGACAATAAAAACACCAAGAAAAGTAATGGAATGTAAGAATTGATATTTCAAGCGTGAGGCTTTGCGTAGAAAAACTACGATTAAAGATTATTTTACATTAGGGTTTTTCCCCCCATATTATAGATAATAACCATGAGTTATACTAGGAATAAAACTCTATCTAGGTTAAGAATATAAATATAGGTCTTCATGTTTATCCTCTTTCTTTTGTCTTGATCTTCTTGAAACCTCTTCAATCTCGGACTTGATTAGCGACATATGTTGGATTCTTCATAGAGTAGATCATATCTTGAAGGATTGGGCTCGCTAGGTTGAAGGTACTTACAAATTGGGCTTCGACCTAGATAGTCTAAGGATTGACGAGCTCGGTGGGCTTATATGAACTCTTCGTAATTGGGCTTCTCTTCACTCTTGGTAGAGGTATTTCAGGTTGACCATGACTGCTCCAAGGTAGAACAACGTTGTTCACCATTGGCCTTCTTCGTATTTGGGTATTCTTTTATGGTATCGCAGGGATGTATATTTTTGTCCTCATAAAAAATACTATTATTTATTTATTTATTTATTATGACGTGTAATACTCTATAATTAAAATGTATAATGTTAATTTCATTATCAAATAATTTAGAGAAATTAATGAGTTTATTTTATTTTAAAAATATATTTTGCATGTATTTATATTGTAATTATATTTAAATTTATAATTAATTTTGATGTTGGTCGTGTATAGCACGGTCACGGATGAACGTACTAGTTTACTCTTAAAATTGTGTTTAGTTGAATTAAAGAAATGTTGTTGGCTTCTTATTTCACGGGAAACGTTATCCGTAACGTGACCTTGATCAAGTATTAGGCAGACGAGAGACTAAAGGTGTTTCATCAAAGTCAACCTAAACTGCGGCAATAAAGCATGGCCACGTGAATTTTGACGCGCTACTTCAATTATAAAATGTCTCTTATTATAATACTCCACATCTTTAATTTATTACTCTTACTTCCCAATATACGTTAGTGAATATTACTCCTAAAAAGTTTTTATATGGTGCTACACCATCTATACTTTTAAACAATTAGGTGATTGTTACCATACTCAGAAAATCAATTTATACATTGTTACATCAGAGAATATCGAAAGTTAAAATTAATTCACTGGCTTTTATGAATATATCCCTATAACAATGAATTCAGAAAAATAACTTTTACATGGATCCCACTAATATATAATTCTATATATTTGTACATATTTTATAGGACTGAGTTAGATTACAATTTCATTTCAAAATATAAACTACAAATTATAAACACTTGATGAATATTCTGTGCATGGTGAATTTGCTACAAATTAAAACAAATAATTTAATAATTCGAACCTTCTTCCTAATAATTAGAGAGAAAATGTTTTTTTTTAAATAAATTAACAGAATTAAAAATAAAAAAAATTTAAAGACCGCATCACTGGGCACTTGAACCTAAGACCTTTGGTTTTAGGCATTATCCCCTTACCGCTTGACCAACACACGCACACCAAAAGAGAAAATGTTTTAATAACTCATTACCTGAACTTCATAGTCACATCATTAAACTAATACTTCCTTTGTCCCTTAAATTAATTAAGTGTGCGAGTGAAATAAATGTCTCACTTTTATAGTAGTTGTTGTATGTGGTATACTTATAAAAAAACTAAATACTCATTTCAAGGACAATGATAATAATACATAACATAATTACATGAGCTAAAAGAGTATTACGTATTTACGTCCAATTACCTCATCGACAATTTTGTAATGTTGTACTTTTGTAATTCCATTCATAGCCAACATACATAATTCTCACTCTTTCAGCCTCTCTCTCGGCAAGCTCAACCTCTTTCTTTCTCTGCTGAAGCTTTATCTTATTCACTTCCACTTTGTCCCACTTAACTTTGGCTTTGACTTCGCCTTCTTCTTTTAACTTTTGTTATCAAGTCCAAAATCGATCTCTAGTTGAAAGTATGACTCTCGGATTGCCTTCTTGTCTTGTTATTTATGACCGTACATTGACAACGAAGCGTAATTTAATTAATAAGGCGGTTTCTTTTTTGAGGGCGAATCTAGAATTTAATAATAGGGTGGAAAAATAAACACTTAGGTCGACGATGTTGTCGATGCCACGGGCCGGAAAGTGGAGGAGAACGGCATGAGGCATTCAATATGATTTTTCACAAATATAACATTCTTTATTTAATTTTAAATCATTTTGGATTGAACTAATTTTGAGTTGAACTTAATGTAATTCATATGTATGAGAAAAAAAAGAAAAGATGGGCTAGAGCCCATTGCAAACCTTACTAGATCCACCCATATTGTCCTCCAATCAATAAATCGGAGTTCAAATAATTTAATATGCGTGAGTGAGGGTGTGTGTGAATGTGTAATTTTTTAAAGTTAATTTGTTGGGGAGCCAATATCTCTAACTACTGCATTATCTTTGAGACATGCATGTAGGGGTGAGTATTTGTAACTTCAGTTTGGTATGTGCAAAAAAATATTCATACTCAAATTACTAAATTTTTGAAAATTGTATGCAAATCAAACTAAATTTAATTCGACTATTAAACCAAAATGACTTAATATTCCAATTATTTTGAATTTTTCTAAAATATAATTAAATGCTGAACTAAATTTTTGTTCCATAACAAAAAATACCTAAGCAAATACATATATATCATTAGCAAAAAAATCACAATCCAACTAATAAAACAAATAGTAAAAAATATCACAATATTAGGAGTACTCATTTCAAGGATGGAGGGAATAATATGCAATTAATTTTATTTCCTAAAATATAAACGAGCCATTATTAGTGGGAGTGGGATAATCCGAAATGAAATACATGCCATAAATAGCGGGACAGGGGGAGTAATTGATAAAATAATTCAATTTAATCAAATATTTGTTTCGCATTATTCGGCCCATAATGGATAATTTGGTATGCACTAGTCACTCAATTAAATAATTATTTATCACCCTAAAGGAGGGCTGATTATTCAATTATCCTCTAATTTTATTAATTAAATTTTATCTATTACATCCATCGAATCAAACGTTTTTTTAATGTAATTGGGCCTTGGATTAGTAATCAGGCTCAATTTTATGTTCATCCTTTTCTCATAAGGCCAAGGCTCATTAAGATTTTTTTTTGCCAAGGCCCATTAAGATTGGCCATTCAAAGTTTAGGCTCACATGATGGCCCAATTATACCTACCTTGCAGGGATTTTTTTTTTTTTTTTTTTTTGGTTTTTTCTTGTGGGGATTATTATTTGATTTTGTTGGTGGAATCGGTTGAGTAACCGATTATATAGCTTGAAAAATGATGTTTGGCTAAGTAGTTTTCGAAGGAGTTTATGAGCCTCAATAATTTATAAAATATTTTAAGAATTTATAAAATATATTTTTTTAAAATTTTATAAGTTGTCAAAGTGTTTGAATAATCAAACTACTCTAAAAAGAGAATTTTGTACTAAAAAGAGAGAATTTTGTACTAAGATAGGAAATCTTTGTTAGAGAGAAAAAATTAAAGAAAGATAAACTTAAAAGGGTATATGATGAAAATGACAAATCATAATTGAATAATATTTACAAAATAATTGTTACATATAAAATTATGAAAAAATAAATTGGGGTAAAATAACATATTTTTTTGAGAGCCTATTTTTATAGCTTATAAGCTAGATTGCATAGGTGCGGGGGGGCGGGTGCGGGAGCGATACGATTCCAGTGCGGGGATACGGATTTTTCAAAAATGGTAGGGTGCGATTCGTAAAGGATACGTCTGTGTTATATATATATATATATATATATATATTGTTATTATATATGACCATTTAAAGAATTAAAATTTGTTAAAGGCCCAAAGCAATTAATTAATTAGAAGCCCATGTTCATCATTTAATAAAATTAAGCCCATTAACCTAAGTGAAGCCCAAAGCCCATTTTCCTTTTTACCCTAATTTAAAACTCACTCACACCACAACACACACACACAACTCACGCTGCTCACTCTCCTTCTCTCTTCCTCCCTCGGCCCTCTCCCTCTCGGCCTCTGGCTGCCGCGCCACCGGACGGCAGCACCGTCGGCGGAGACCGGCAGCTCCGCCTCCTCTCCCTCTTGCTCCATCGACTTCTCCCTCTTCCCCCTTATCTCTCCTCACCATCCTCTCCGTCCTTTCCTCCCAGTCGCGGCCTCCTCCCTTTTCCGGCGACAATCGCCGCCCCTGCTTCCACAGAGGCGCGCCCAGCCGCCTCCCCTCCTTTCCAGATCTAGCACCGCCCATCCGTCTCCTCCCTTTGCAGCCGAAGCCACCGCACCACCGTCCCAGCCGCCTCCCCTCCTTTCCAGATCTACCACCGCCCAGCCGCCTCCCCTCCTTTCCAGATCTAGCCGGAACAGCACAACAGCGGCCAAAGCCACCGCACCACCGTCCCTCGCAGCCGGATTCGTGAGATTGGCGCACCCGATTCGCGAATCCGATTTTTTTTTTTTGATTTTTGGGGGGATTCGCCAGGTGGCGAATCCCGTGCGAATCCCACGCGAATCGCGCCCGCACCCGCCCCCCGCGCGAATCGGATACTGCACGGGGGTGATTTCCGGCGAATCCGTGCATCCTTGCTTATAAGCTATTTAGGAGGCGTTTAGGTTTGGTGGATGTGATAGATAAAACTGATAAGATTGATAGGATTGTATAGGTGATAAAATAATTCACCCAACTTTGGGGTGGTAAATAATCATTTATTTGGATAATTAGATGCGGGTCGAGCTATCAATCACGAGTCCAATCATTCAAATCAAACCCTTGATTAAGATGAATTATTTTATCAGTTATGTTTTATCACTCAAATCAAATGTCATATTTTACCAAACACTTTAAAAGAACTTATAAGTTCCTAAACAACTCTCATCGTTAAGTTAACGTGCAAACTCCTCCAAATTGATTTAAAAATTGATCTATTTTAGGGGACGTTTACTTTGCATAATTGAATATTTTTATTCTCAAAAAAATGATTTCTCAAATTCCACTTTTTCAATAGGATAAAAATCGAACAAAATTAGCTTAAATGATAAGAATAATTAAGGACCTTAAGTTGTGAAGCATGGTTAAACGGAGAAGGATTTTATCGGAGAATTATTGTAAAACTATGAATTATACCTAGTGTTGCTTGAAGATCGGGAGAGAAAAGTAAGATTGAGAGCTTAAGAGAAAACTGATGTAGTATTGAGAGTCAGAATAACGTAACATTACAAAGAGCACGTAGGCAACTATTTATAGATTACACGTAAAGGGTAAAAGAGTAAATTCATCATTGGAGCATGCGCCTTGCGTGGTCAGAGGCAAAATAGTAAAATTGCCCTCACGTGGGAGATTTTCCCGCATTTCTGGTGATTCCTCTGGCGAAGACCGTTCCCCTGGCGAGAGCGGCTTCTCTGGTGTAGGTCGTTCCTCTGACTTCTCTGCGAGAGCCCGTTTCTCTGGTGAAGTTCATTTCTCTGGCGAAGGTGATTTCTCTGATCAAAGGTGGTTCCTCTGGCAAAGGTGGTTCCTCTGGCATAGTCCATTTCTTTGATGTATTCATTCCACTAGTGAGGCTCGTTTCTCTGATAAAGCTTGCTCCCCTGATTTATATCATTTCTCTACTCTGCACATATTACTCCTCATCATTAAGATATCTCAAAGTTTCAATCAATCAAAATAAACATAGAATTAATCTTATAATTTTTATCTATAAATAGTCATCCAAAGTAAACGCACCATTATAGATGTCAACTTTTAGATTAATATTTGTAATAAAAATGAAAATTTAAATATGATTTATATTTATTTTTAAGTTTTTAATTTTTTCAATGATATGTTAAATTTTGACAGAGTTCAAGTAATTATATGATAGTAATAATTATTTTATTGTTGATTACATATAGTAGATTATAGGGTTAATTGCTTGTAAATCCATAACGTTTTCACGAAATTGGTTTTTGCTCCCAATTTAAAAACTATGCTTTTAAATATATAACCTTTCATTTTCGGCGCCGGAAATGACACGATGGCAGCCGGAATTGATGTGGTGGCAGTCGGAAATTGACACCTAAGCATAATTTTAACACGTGGGAAAAATTTAAAAAAGAAAAAAAAAACCATATCATCATCTTCTCCAACCTCCCCCACTCCCAAACCCTAATTCCCCTCCCCCCACCTGCCGCCAGCCGCCACCACACGCCGGCACCCGCCACCCCCTGCCAACCGCCGACCTCCGCCGCCCCCTCCTCATCTTACCTGACATTCTCTCTCTCCCTTCACACCTCGCCTGAACTCGGCTCTTTCCTCCCTCTTTCGCCTCGCCAAGACCGAAGGTCCGCCCCTCCTCTTGTCAAGAAATCTGCCGCATCTGCGGCTCCGGTACTCTGGCGACTGGTCCACGCTGTCAGGCGTTGCCTCATTCACCTTCTTCTCTCAATTTTGTCCACTGGAACGAGCCCTAATTCTCAGCTCTCGGAAGTCGCTGCTAGTGGTTCGAGAATCGGCGAGTCGATGGCCTTCTCAGGCCGATTCTTCTTCTCGTTAAACACACCACATGCCGATCTCTGCAAATCAGCCACGCAACCCCAGCCCTAGCCCCAGAACGCCGATCTCTGCAAATCTCTGGGCGGATCTAGGCTTCAGAATGCTCACGGAGGGAACAAAGATTCGAAGCTTTGAAGGGATAAAGATTGGATTTTTATGTTGCATTTTTGTTGAATTTGTTGCGTTTGGGGCGTTTGGAGGGCGCACCGCCGTTTGAGAATTGTTTGTGAGAGGGGATGTTGCGGTCGTGTGTGTGTAGCGCTGGTGGGGAAAGGGAGGGCAGGGGGCGGCGTCGGCGTGGTGTGTGTGTGTGTGTGTGGCGCCAGTGGTGGTGGCGGCAGGGGAATTAGGGTTTGGAAGTGTGGAAGAGGGAAGAAGACGATGGGAGGGGGGAAGGTTTTTCCTATTTTTGTTTTTTTTATTCCACGTGTCAAAATTGTGCTTAGGTGTCAATTTCGGCTACCACCTTGTCGATTTTGGCTGTCACTGTGTTATTTCCGGCGCCGCCGTAAGAAAAAAACGGTGATCGAACAAAAACAAGACAAAAATGAAAGGTTATATATTTAAAAGTAGATTTTTTAAGTTAGGAGCAAAAACCAAATCTGAGAAAACGTTATGGATTTACAGACAATTAACCCTAGATTATATGCAGTAAAGTATGTAATATGTATATAAAACAAATGATTTATATATAAAAAAAAATCTCAAATTGTGTTATTGTTATCATAGTTCTACTTTTTTTTCTTTGTAGTTTAATTATTACTATATGATACTCATTGAATTTAATAGTATTATATTCATTGAGTTGATAAATATTGTTGTGATCATGCACTATTTCAAACAAATAATATTTAAACAAAATAATATACTTATCAATTGATCTAAATCATAAATGATTATATTTTTTACATTTATATATATATTTTTAAAATTTCAAAATATAGTATAGTTCGTGCGCAAGAGTGTAAAATTAATCATTCAATTTCAATGGACGTCATGTATCGAATGTAATAGTAATTAGTTAGAGGTGGGTTTTCTTTCTCATATTTTTGCAATCAATGCCTAATGTTATAATGTAGGAAAAAAAGTTGAGTGTGTTACGACAAAGAAAAGAAAAGGGGCAAAAAATAGAAGTAGTATAAAATGTTGATTACATGTCCACATCTTGACGTGTGAGAACAAATCTTTTCCACGACTGATGGTTGAAAGTTGTGGCGCAAACACCCCACGAAATCCTATGAGCCAATCCCCAACATCCAAAATCCTTCACAATTTCCCCTTTTTCGTCTCTTATCCTCTTTCTTTGCATCTATCATACTCGTTGTCACAAAATACATCTCTAATTAGTATTTTTGGACTTACTACCACCCATCAACACGATTTCAAATCAAGTTGAAAACTTGAATAATATCGGTTTCATATTTATGTTTAGTTGATGATATTTAGATATCAATTCCAATTTATCGTTCCTTGCCCAACTCTTAGATGACATCTTATGAATTTTTGCCTTAAGATGTTTTAATGAGACTAGACCATGAAGTTTTGTGTATTTTTTGATCCATGTTTCCTCTTTTTGTATAAATGGACCATATTTCATTTATTTCTAGGCCCGACTCTATGTCCAAAGATAAGTTCACATTTTAATAAATTGTTCATTTTAATTTATACTCCATCCATCCCACGAATCTTGATACGTTTGGATTCGGCACGAGAATTAAGAAATTGTAGATTAGTGTTTTAAGTGTGTAGTTAATAAAATATAAAAGTGATAAAGTAGAAGAGAGAAGGTAATAAAAGTGATAAAGTAGGAGAGAGAGAGAGTAATAAAATAGGAGAGAAGGTAATACTCCCTCCGTCCACCAAAAACATGCCACAATTTCCTTTTTCGTCTGTCCACAAAAAATATGCCACATCCATTTTTAGTAGTAGGGTCCACACCATTCCACTCACATTTAAAGTGGGACCCTTACTCCACTACCAACTTCACTCACATTTTATTAAAACTCGTGCCGAAAGTAAAGTGGCATATTTTTGGTGGACGGAGGGAGTAATTATTATCCAAAATGAAAACGTGTCAAGATTTGTGAGACGGGGAGAGTACTAATTAGAAACAGAAAATAGAACTAATATTTGTTTATATTAAAAAATTTAGTGGAACAGCCAAAGCAATTTTGTTATTAATAGTGCAAATCATGCATAAGAACAAGCATGTTTTATGCGTGCTTCCATTAATATCCGTTCCCAGTCAAAATCTTGTAAATACATTTAAAATAAGGAATCTAAGATCCTATATTCTATCGATTCCCTGTCTAGCAAGATTAAAGTTTTCCATAGAAAATGGTAGAACTTTTTCATTGATTCCCCGCTTTGATTTTATTGGATGTTACGGTCGAATTTACACTTATTTAAGAAAACAATTTTTTAGGTATTTTATTTTTTTGAAATTACAAGATATATCTGAATATAATCAATTACGTAATCTACATGCAGGCGGGAACCTCACCATCACCCAAACAGTGAGAAAACATCACCGCATACAGACGAAAAATGCCTTGTGTGTGAGTCCTCAACACCAAACAATACAACACCACATGCAGACAAGAATACAACACCACAAAAAATGAAAAACATCACCGTACGCAGACAGGAAGTATTATTAATATACTATATTTTTAAGTTTAAGTACCATTAAATTGCTCTTATGTATACATATACATATACATGAGCGAATCATATTTTGTAGTTTAATTATCTATAATAATGCTAAAATTATATATAAGGTGCATTTTTGTTTTTGAAAGCCTTTTGCGAGCAATAATTCTTTCAAGAATTAAGTAGCATCTAATTTGAGGAAGAATCGTTTTGACGTATGAGAAATTAATAAGAATGATATATTAATAGGAGACGCACTTAGGTGAGCGCCGTGCAATTTCTGCGCGCACAGTGAGCGCGGGTTTGGGCCGGGTCGGACCCGAGATCCGGCTCCAATTTATGTATTAAAAAAAATGTAATGACTTTATTACTAATTATATATAATTCGAAAGGAATTGTTACCGATTGAGAAGATAGCGTAGTTGGTTTGGGCCTATATGTAGACATTTGGTTGTTGGTTCGAATCCCAGCTCTCCTTCTTTCCACACCCACATTATTAAAGTGTTTTAATTTGTGTTTTTAAAGTGTTTTTTACTAAAAAAAACTGTGTCATTGTTTCATTCTTACAGTGTCATTGTTTCATTCTTTTCCAAGTGTTTTAATTTGTGTTTTTAAAGTGTTTTTTACTAAAAAAAACAGTGTCATTGTTTCAAGTGTTTTAATTTGTGTTTTTAAAGTGTTTTTTACTAAAAAAAACAGTGTCATTGTTTCATTCTTACAGTGTCATTGTTTCATTCTTTTCAAGTGTTTTAATTTGTGTTTTTAAAGTGTTTTTTACTAAAAAAAACAGTGTCATTGTTTCATTCTTTTCCAAACCCACATTAAAGTGTTTTATTTCTTGCTTTCTTGAAGCATTAATTTGTATTGCTATTCTGTAATTAATTTCTTAACTTTTGTCTAGTGTCATTTAGATATTTCTCAACTTGTAGTTTCTTTATTTTAAGTATGTAGTTTCTTTCTTTAAAATATGTAATTTTTTTATTAAAATAATACTTGTAGTTTCTTACTTTTAAGTATGTAATTTCTTTATTAAAATAATACTTGTAGTTTTTAATTTTTTTTATAGTCTCTTTCTTTTAAATATGTATTTTTTTATTAAAATAATACTTGTAGTTTCTTCTTTTAAGTATGTAGCTTTTTTTTTTTTTTTGCAGTTTATTTCTTTTAAATATGTAATTTTTTTTATTAAAATAATAATTGTAGTTTCTCTCTTTTAAGTATGTAGTTTCTTTTCTTTTAATACTTCTTTCTTTTTTCTATAGTTTCTTTCTTTTAATACTTATAGTTTCTTTCTTTTTTCGGTAGTTTCTTTCTTTTTTCTATAGTTTCTTTCTTTAAATACTTGTAGTTTCTTTCTTTTAAGTATGTAGTTTCTTTCTTTTAATACTTGTAGTTTCTTTCTTTTTTCTATAGTTTCTTTCTTTTAATATTTGTAGTTTCTTTCTTTTTTCTATAGTTTCTTTCTTTTAATATTTGTAGTATTTTTCTTTTTTCTATAGTTTCTTTCTTTTAATACTTGTAGTTTCTTTTAAGTATGTAGTTTCTTTTTTCTTCTTCTTCTTTTTTCTTTTTCGTTTCAAATTTTTAATTATTTTTTTATTTTATTTAGTTTGAAAAATGGTATCATTTGTTCTATATTTTAGGTTTCATTTTTTTATTTTATTTCTATAGTTTCTTTCTTTTAAGTATATAGTTTCTTTCTTTTCACTTGTAGTTTCTTTCTTTTATAAGTTTCTATAGTTTCTTTCTTTTAAGTATGTAGTTTCTTTCTTCATTTAACATTTTTCTCACTTTTTTGACATATATATACGTATTTTTTCTCTTTCTTTTTGTTTTTTAATTTTAAATTATATATATATATATATATATATATAGTTTTAAACTTTTTTCTCAGTTTTTCATTTTATTTCTATAATTTCTTTATTTTATCATTTCATTTCTATAGTTTCTTTATTTTTTTTCTATAGTTTCTTTCTTTTAAATATATAGTTCCTTTCTTTTTACTTGTAGTTTCTTTCTTCTATAAGTTTCTATAGTTTCTTTCTTTTAAGTATGTAGTTTTTTTTTTCTTTTAATACTTGTAGTTTCTTTCTTTTAAGTATGTAGTATATAAATGACACTACAAGATTTCAAATGACACTATGATATTTCAAATGATACTATGACATTTCAAATGACACTATGACATTTCAAATGACACTATGACATTTCAAATGGCACTATGACATTTAAATGACACTATAATATTTCAAATGACACTATGACCTTTTAAATGACACTACAAAATTTCAAAATGACATTTCAAAAGACACTACGAGATTTCAAATGACACTATGACATTCCGAATGACATTACAAACTTTCAAATGACACTACGATATTTCAAATGACACTATGACCTTTTAAATGATACTACAAGATTTCAAATGACACTATGATATTTCAAATGACACTACAAGATTTCAAATGACACTATGATATTTTAAATGACATTATGACATTTCAAATGACACTACGAGATTTCAAATGACACTACGAGATTTCAAATGACATTTCAAAAGACACTACGAGATTTTAAATGACACTATGACATTCCGAATGACATTACAAACTTTCAAATGACACTACGATATTTCAAATGACACTATGCTATTTCAAATGACACTACAAGATTTCAAATGACACTATGACATTTCAAATGAAACTTCAACAATTGAAATGACACTACAAGACTTCAAATGACACTATAACAATTCAAAATGAGATTACAAGATTTCAAAACGACACTATGTGTCATTCTAAATCTTAAAGTGTCATTTCAAATATCATTTAAAATGTTATAGTGTCAATTTCAAAATCACATAGTGTCAATTCAATGTATTAATAGTGTGACTTGACAAGTAGTGTCATTTATATTTACGAATAGTGTCAATTATATAAAGTGCCATTTACAATATTATAATGTCAATTATTATAAGTAGTTTCATTTGTATATCCGAATAGTTTCAATTATTAAATGTATCATTTACAACGTTATAATGTCAATTATTACAAGTAGTGTCATTTATATTTTCGAATAGTATAAATTATAGGAATTGTCATTTGCAAAGTTATAGTGTTGATTCGATGTATTAATAGTGTCACTTAACAAGTAACATAGTTTTATTTTGAATAAATAATAGTGTCATTCTTACAAGTAGTGTCATTTACAAAGCACATAGTGTTAATTCGATGTATTAACAGTGTCATTCATAAGTAGTGTTATTCATTTATCCAAACAATGTCAATTATGATGTAGATAGTGTCTTTTACTAAGAAAAATTGTGTCATTTAAATAAATATAGTATAATTTATGAGTGCAGATAATGTCTTTTATTAAGAAAAATAATGTCATTTAAATATATTAAAAATATCATTTACTAAGAAAAGTAGTGTCATTTTATATATTAAAAGTGATATTTATATATAAATATAGTATGCTCATCTAAGAAAAGTAATGTAGAATTTTAAATAAGTTGCACCATGCTCAAACTACAACCTGTTCAAATCTCTCCTCATCATATATGGCTTGCTCATCTATCTCATCTACATCTTCTCCTTCAAGGCTTCAATAACACCACCAATTCTTCATTCCACACATTCATCAATAACCCATCAACTGAAACAAGTGAGTGTTCCAGTTGAATTGTATATACACTTTAAATATATATAAATGACACTATTTAACTTAATAAATGAAACTATTTATTGAATTTTTTTTCATTCAGACATTTTAACAAACACCTTATCTGCAGAAAAACATGCTCTTGGCATCAAATATTTGACTGCACAGCACACACCAACTAGAATAGGGAAAGCTACGAGGGTTGTTCACTGCACCACATCACAAGGTTTTCCCCATCCAACAAAGCCACTCACCCAGCTCACAACCTACTTCACGTGACTAGCCGATTCTCGTCGAAATTAAAGCGAAATGTAACATAACAAAGAGGGAAGTCAACTACACAAAGAAGATGAGCCATTAGGAATAATGGATCAGAGCCATCCATGACTTGAAGAGTGCGACAACTCCTTTTTATGGAGGAACAAATGGGCTTCGGCTGGAGAAGCTGCTGCGGTGATGCGGCGCCGGCTGGAGAGGTAGAGGGTGGAGCGACGCGCGGCGACCCGCCACCAGAGCTGGGGAGAAGGAAGATAGCTTGTCAGGACTTAGAGCCAGGTGTGGTGGTGGTGAGTCGCGACGCCGACTTACCGAAATTGGGGGGAGGATTTAGGGATTTTATTTTAGAAATTGGGGATTATTTTGGGCTCAGTAGATTCAGGAAGAATGTGAGGGAGACGATTGAGTGAGGAGATGACATGAGCCGGTGTCGGCCGATGAACTTTTCCGACGGAGATCGAAGGGAGAATAGAGAAAGTTAGGGTATGGATTGCCGCAGAGAGAGAAGAGGAGGAGAGAAGCCAGAGAGAAGGAAAGCATCGTTTTTTTTTTTTTCATATATATCGGGTCAACTGACCCGGTTCATATTTGTCCGACCCGACCCAGACCCGCGCGCATTGTGTGAGCGCAAGTAGGGATGGCAACGGGCCGGATCTGGACCGGGTCTGGCCAATACCAGATCCAGATCCGTTTTCATATACCAGATCCAGATCCAGATCCAGATCCGTGGATCTGAAAATTTTGGATTCAGATCCAGATCCGTCAGATCCGCGGGTCCACGGGTCCAGATCCATGGATCTACTATTTTTAAATTAAATTAAAAAAATTTCACAAAATCAACAATATCTAATTTCCATCATGAAAAACATAACACAAAATACTTTTATCTAATTACTTTTAGTTTTTATTCTTTTGAATATAATTTATTTATTATTTTTAATTTAATTAATATTATTAGTAAACTAAATATAAAATATAAAATATATATATATAAAATAAAACGGATCCACGGGTCGGATCTGGGCCGGATCCGGATCTAAAATTTCAAGATCCAGATCCAGATCCGTTTTCAAAATTGAGATCCAGATCCAGATCCGTCGGGTCCAAAAAATTGAGATTCAGATCCATAAAAACGGATCTGGATCCACGGATCTGGACCGGGTCCAAAATCCACTGCCATCCCTAAGCGCAAGTTTAAAGCAGCGCGCATATAAGTTTTTGTCTATTAATAGAGGTCACTCCCTTGATGTCAAATTATAAAATCTGCGTCATTCTACTCTACGAAGGAAGTATATAAATCATTAAAGATGAAAGATACCAAAATCTTACTCAAATAAAAAAGATGGTAAATAGGAGTATGTGATATGTTGGTGGTGGTGGTAGCGATGAGAGGAAGTGAGTGTGGATAAAACACGACCCTCATCAGCCAATCACAATTCAAAGAAATCCAACCAATACCACTCTTCCTCTCTCATCCAAATCAAAATCAAAATCAAAATCATAATTAAACAAATAAAACTGCCAAAACAGGCATCCATTCAACCCCGAGGCATCAGCTCCCTCCTCATTTCTGGCCACATCGATCAAAAACCCACCAAATCACTCACAAAACCCTCGATTTTCTTCTCCTTCATTTTAGGGCTTCCGCTCAATTCATCACAACTTAATTCAGGGTTTCAGAAATCTTGGAATTTTTCCTCGAAAAATGGCTGTCTCGAGTGCATTTGTGGGTGCGAAGCTCGAAGCTTTACTGGTCAGCAATACGGCGTCGTCGTCGATGTCCGCCTCCGCTGCTCACGTCGGCTTGCCGGCTTCGGCTCGAGCCAGGCGACCGGCGCTGAGCAGGAGGAATTGGGGAGTGATCAGGTGCGAGGCTGCGCCGGACGCTCTGGCTCAAGCCGATGCGGCGGAACCGATCAATGCCGCTTCTTTCTCGGCTTCCGCTTCGAGCTTATCGGCTCTCGAACAGCTCAAGACCTCCGCCGCTGACAGTATGAACCCCTAGCTCCTTTTTCTTTTTTCACAACCTATTATCTTGCGCTCTTATTGGGATGTGATGAATTAATTGATTTCAGCAATCGTGTGTTTTCATTGCGCCGTTTTCTTAGATTTTAAGCTCAGTTGTTCAATTTAATTGAATTAGAATTAGAATATAGATGATGTAATACGGTTCCAACTTGTCAAATAAATGCTCTTTTTGGTGTAATATCAAACTAATGAGAATATGATGCTGTTCTCGCATAAGAATAAACTCAACCTAATTTGATTGTAACTTTTGCTTTTGTCTGTTTCTTTTTAGGAGATTGGAATCTTGTTGAAATTGTATTGTTGGTTTTATCGCAGGATATACAAAAGAAAGAAGCAGTATTGTAGTGATTGGTCTCAGTATCCACACAGCACCTGTTGAAATGCGTGAGAAGCTCGCTATTCCTGAGGCGGAGTGGCCAAGAGCTATTAGTGAACTGTGTGGTTTGAATCATATTGAAGAAGCTGCTGTTCTGAGTACTTGTAACAGGATGGAAATCTACGTGGTAGCTCTTTCTCGCCACCGAGGGGTTAAAGAAGTCACTGAATGGATGTCCAAGGTAGCTGTATCTTATAGTTGTTGTTTTATTTACTCTTAACATAGGCAGCTAAAATGTTTATAATTTTCTAACCTTCCTAAGAAATATTTTGTTCTAGTACCACAAAAGTTGAACTAGCCAAAGCTCACCTACAAAATTACTTACAACTGCAACTTTCATTCATGGTGGTTTTTATCATTGATATTATCTGAACCTTTCTATGGAAGGTGTTACCGTTGTTGAGACTTCTCATCTTCTTACTACTGGAGGAAAGTTTGTTATCAGTATCTGTTTTTTATATTGTATCCTATGGTTGAACTTCGTATTGTTTTTGTGTTAAAGCTCTTTGTAATTTGGGAATGTTTATATTATCATTGTAAATCTCATGATAGATTGTATGCTTGTCAGACTAGTGGAATTCCAGCTTCAGAGATCTGTGAGCACCGTTTTCTACTTTATGATCAAGATGCGACTCAACACATATTTGAAGTGTCAGCTGGACTTGACTCCTTGGTTTTGGGTGAAGGTCAAATCCTGGCTCAAGTGAAGCAAGTAGTTAAAGTTGGGCAGGGAGTAGTGGGCTTTGGACGGAACATAAGTGGTCTCTTCAAACACGCGATCACTGTGGGGAAGAGGGTCAGAACTGAAACAAACATTGCAGCTGGTGCAGTTTCAGTGAGTTCAGCTGCTGTAGAGTTGGCTTTGATGAAACTCCCCGAAGCCTCACATTCCACTGCTCGAATGTTAATTGTTGGAGCAGGAAAAATGGGAAAATTGGTGATCAAACACTTGGTCGCCAAAGGTTGCACAAAGATGGTGGTAGTGAATCGAAGTGAAGACAGAGTTTCTGCCATTCGTGAGGAGATCAAGGATGTTGAGATAATCTACAAACCCCTTACTGAAATGCTAACTTGCACAGCAGAAGCAGATGCAGTTTTTACAAGTACAGCGTCCGAGACTCCATTGTTCCTGAAAGAGCACGTTGTAGACCTTCCACCCGTTGCTCCAAACGTGGGGGGCTTGAGGCTGTTTGTCGACATCTCCGTTCCAAGAAATGTCGGTGCTTGTGTTAATGATCTTGAGACTGCACGAGTGTACAATGTGGATGATCTTAAGGAGGTTGTGGCTGCTAATAAAGAAGACCGTCTACGTAAAGCGATGGAAGCTCAGGAGATCATTGCAGAAGAGTCGAAGCAATTTGAAGCCTGGCGCGATTCACTGGAGACTGTTCCAACCATCAAGAAACTGAGGGCATATGCTGAAAGGATAAGAGGTGCAGAGCTGGAAAAATGCTTGTCGAAGATGGGAGACGAGATTCCCAAGAAATCGAGGAAGGCTGTCGACGACCTTAGCAGAGGCATCGTCAACAAACTTCTACACGGCCCGATGCAACACCTGAGGTGTGACGGGAGTGACAGCCGGACTTTGAGCGAGACGCTAGAGAACATGCATGCTCTTAACAGAATGTTCAGCCTTGAGACTGAGATTTCTGTGTTAGAACAGAAGATTCGAGCTAAGGTGGAGCAAACACAGAAGTAAGATCATACCAAATTCTCTTCTACGATTCTTGTTGTTAGGCCTCCATTGTGAATAAGAGGAGAGCTTCTTGTATTCTGATTAAATTTTTTTAATATGAATATATTAATGGGAAAAGATTTCTTGAAAATTATTCCCTCGTTAATGTCACCTTTGATGTTTAGCATAGTTTTCCTCTAATCAGTGGTTCTGTTTGTCCATGTATCCCCTCTCTGTAAACTATATAATTAAGTTGTATGAGAAAATAGATTTTTGTCCCATGCCAAGAATATCACTGTTGGCTTTCTCTACATTCCTTATGAACTAGATACATGAAAGCTTGTTGATTGATCTTCTCCAAAAGTAATAAAAGATTGGGTTATTGGAATCTAATGTACGAATTTTGGGTGTATCTTATTTTTTCTCACGAACTTTGGAACTTGTAAAAGAATATACAAGTTCTATGGCTCTAGCAATTATACCATTACTTGACATTTAGTTGAACAGGTGGTGGACGTCCAAATACTTGATGTATTTTGCTTGATGAACAACTGAAGTCAATTTTTTTTCTTGAGGAAAAGTTGCCATCAATGGGTAGAACATCAGAAAGCGAAGAAACAACGCAGCAAGACAAAGCATTTCAGTTCCTTAATCCCGAAGATAAAAGCTGAATCTTTGAGACAGTATCGCCAAAAGAAGAAGGATCGTGTTGGGCCTTAACATCTTCATGGGCAGCCATCGCAGGTACAGAATAGATCCCAGGGAAGCAAATAAACTGGCCAGTCACCCCCATGCCAATCGCCGCGTCACAAGCAACTGCGTTCGCCTACACGATTTCGCCGGCCTCGACCAAGAAGCTCGTTGGGAAACAGATAATTCCTTTCCCTGGAACACCAACAGATTAATCGACCATGCTAAAGAAGCAAACTTCCCCGTGAGGGCTTTGCCGAATACTCTCGAACCAATCAGCAATAGAGCAGTCACCATTCAAAGGAGCAGGCTGTAGACCAAGTCCCAAACACAGTCCCACAACGCATGTTCCAGAGCGGATCAACATGAATGGAGCCAGAGATGAGAGCTTTAGAAGTAGGAATCGCCCCCGCCAACCATCTCCACATAAAAGCTTCATTTTTGGAAGCACCTCCAAACCCTAAATCCAGTGCCAAACAAAATCCTCTGCATGTAAGGCTGTTTGGCTAGGCTTAGCTACAAGAGCTTATAAGCTCTTGTAGATGTAGTTTCTTAAGAGTTTATAAGTTGTCAAAGTGTTTGGGTAATTGAGCTTATAAGCTAGAAAGAAAATTTTTAGTTAGTGTGAAAAAATATTTGTTAGAGAGAAAAAAAAAATGAAATTATAATTATATATGATGAAAATAAAAAATCATACTTGAATTATTTTTGTTAAATGAGTGTTTCTTATAAGATAATGAGAAAATAAGTGGGCGTAGATGAGCTTATTTTTTGGGAAGCTTATAAACTCTTGGAACTTATTTTTACAACTTATAAGCTGTTTAGGAGCTTATTTTGCCAAACATTTTGAAAGAGCTTATAAGCTTCTAAACAGTTTATAAGCTGTTTTAAAGAGCTTATAAGCTCAGCCAAACACCCTCGAAGCCTCAGATCTTTGACTTAAAGTGCGAGCCAACTGGTACCCAGACTTCACGGAATATGAGTTGAATCTACTCGCTGGCCAAAAGGGAGTATCCGACTGAGAAAAGAAGGGTCAAAGTTGAGCTGTTACTTTCCAGAGCTCTCTCGGTGTGAGAATATTTGAGAGTCCATCAATATCCCAAGTGAGAGGGCTATCCATTCCCAGGATTCGTAGGCAGCCAACGATCACGTCCAATACGAATCCTATCCCCAATGCCAACTTTCCACGCAATGACTTCCACAAGCAGATCCCGACCCACTAACAAGCTTTTCCATGTGAATGATGGGTAATGAGCATTGCTAGCTAACAGAATATCCGATCGTGGAAAGTATCGGGCTTTAAGAGAACGAGTGAGGAGAGAAATAGGATTGTGAAGAATACGCCAAACTTGCTTTGCCAAGAGCGCTTGATTGAATAACCCCAGGTCACGAAAGCCCAAACCACCCCTTTCTTTGGGCCGACATAATTTACTCCAACTATTCCAATGAATACGCCTTTCTTCGTTTTTTTAACCCCAAAAGAAGCTTGCCGCTAAACTGTTCAGCCGCTGACAAGTCAGACTCGGGAGAGCGAAACAACTCATGAGATAGGTCAGGATAGACTGGAGGACAGACTTGATAAGTACCATCTTACCTGCATCCGAGAGGACTTTTTCCTAGTCCTATCAACCAACTATCCAAACATTTAGTAATGGGGTAATTCTATACATAACCCCCATTTTATTCTCTATAGCCCCTAATATTAAAAAAATAATAAAATCATTATAAAAATACTATTTTACCCTCATATTCTAAATTAAAAAACTTAATAATTAATTGTCCTTCGCTTTATACTTGGTAAATCAATTCGGTATTCTCCATCACATAACTGAAGTTATAGCCCAACACCACATATTTTATTAACAAAGCCGGAATCGTCAACAAGAGTTTTTTTTCATAACTATCAATCAAAGAAGAATAAAGAGTCGAGATCTACTCTGAAAGAAAACTAACAGAGCTTTGGTTGTGAAACTATGAGAATTGAATTGAATTTGCGTGAGAAACTGATAGTATATGTTTGGATAGGGTTTTGGTTGAATGAGTTATATGTTGGTTTATTTATGAATTTGTAGAAAACTTAATATAATTTGATTATGTGAATAACATGCGATCCTAAATTTCTTGAAAATTTGTGTTCTCGATGACTGCATCATTTAAGCAATCACAAAAATCGTGCGGCTATCTTCTTCTTTTTCGAGCAAAAATTAGATGTTATTATTAGTTTGATCGACATGTTTCCAAGTATAGGGGCTATATCGAGAAGAATAGAATTATTCTTTTATTTGAGGTTATGAGCAAAATGGGGGCTATGAATTGAATCACCCTTAGTCATGCTCTTCTTCATGGTAGTTTTAGTCAATATTCTTGCTTCATTTTGTCCCCTTATAAACTTATATTCACTATATATATTAGTTTAGCTACGATCTGTAAATTCAAAATCAATCAAGCTTAGATACTCATTTGAGTGGTTGTGTTATGTTGTTAGTACACATGAATATCAAATGCCCACACAAATTGGTGGAGATTCATTACTCAAATTCCATTTTTTAACAAGATGAACCTAGAACAAAGAATATTATGTTTTAATCTATAAAAAATGATTTACTTCACTTACGTTCATGAAACAACTATTGGGTCCTTAAGGGTTGAAAGGACAGGTGTATGGAGGGGGGGAATACACTTGTAGGCTATTTTTGTAAGAATGTTTACTTAAAACAAACACCTTTGTACTGAAAGACAGTTTTACTGCTTTGAAAGTGTACAGTTCAGTTGACAAGAGGTGGCTATTGATACTGAAACAAAGGTTCAGTGGGTGACTTCAGTTAATTGAGCTGGTCAATTAACTTCAGTCCAAGTAAAGCTTCAGTCGTAAGTAAAAAGAGTAGAGTTACTTATTTAACTGACTATCTAAAGATTGATTAGTTAAACCTATAACTCTAACATCGGAATCCCTGGCTCCGTCCCTGTCCAGGGGCGGTACACCGGCCAGAAGGCCACCATCGTGAAGAATTTGAATGGGTGTTACGTGTGGTTGAGAGTTCTTCAGCTTTCCCTGAAATCAACTCATTCACTTATGACATAGCATCTATGTATGTGTAACTTCCTCTACCCCATACAATTTCTTTTTACCCTTTTTATCGAGCGCGATGGCAAGATAAGATTCATATAGATTTGAACCTAAATAATGGGATGAAGGCTCTGTTTTAGTTCATTGTGGTAAACAATCTAGCAGAAGTTTGATTTATGTGTTTCTGTTTTAGGATAAAATTCTGTCGCTTCTTTCTGAAATTGGACAGTTGCTCAACATTTTATACAATGACTCAGTTGTTTTGTGGAGACCAGGAACCTTTTACTTGCATGATATGACTGGGAATGATTATGTAAAAAACTTGTGTGGTATATTAACATGTTTGGGTGCTAAATGAACTTTTGGATCTAGGATATCAAATTGATGGTATTGCCTTATTTTGGAAACGATATAATTGTAAATGCAAGAAAAAAGTTTATACATGTAGGTAGTGCTGGTGCATCTTGATTCAAGATGATGGGGGTGAGGAAGTAAAGTGTTATACTGTAATTTATCGGCACAATTTTACTGCTCAACACATTCAGACGGGATAGCGGTAACCGAAGATTAGTAACCTTTTCACATTCCTAGAATAGTTGGGAGCTCATTACTTGTGGTTGAAATGCTTTAACCTGCTCTCGTTGTTTAAATTTGTTCTAATCATTCTTGATGGTAAGTAGCTCGAACTAACTTTTAGTATCATTTACTTTCTGGCATCAAATAATGAAATTCACGCATTTTGGAGATGTTTACTCTCTCTTTTATTTCATGTTTATTTTGACCTCAGTAACCTCGTTGATCACTGTTGCGTGTGTTTAAGAGTTTGTCTTGTGAGTGTAATGTCTTGAATCATCATAGTTGTTAATCCTTTTTCTTTCCGGATTAAATTGGTGGTTGTTTCAACATCTGGAAAGCACCATCATCTTTCTTGAAGATGGACTCCAATGCTATCAATTCTCGCCTATACTCAGACCACCATTGAGAGGTTTGGACGTTGTGAATGTAGAAAAGAGGAATGCTAACGAAGATGATCACAACACTCTCTTTGTCAACTACGGTTATTCCCTTGCAACCATTATATATGTTTTTGTAGAATAACTAGTTTCCTATTCCTTACAGCTCGTCTCTTTCATTCTTGTCTTTGTGGTTTGAGTGCACTATCTTAGAATCAATGTACTCACTCTGCAGCTGCAATAGCCTGGCATGAAATGAGAAGAGCTTGGAGAGGTGATCGATCTAGTGTTTTTGTAGAATAACCATTTTTTTCCCTTTCATATTAGCCTTTTTGAGTTTGGTAACTTTGTCACAACTACTTTATACACGAACAGAAGATGGTCGAGTTCTTGGTTGCAGTGTGGGAAGAAGACTAATGCGACTCTTTTGGACCAAGAAACGCGTCTGCCTTTCTTGCTGCTTTCGTCTTAACTAGTGCGAGTTTTTGTTAGTCGATGATCTTGGAACTGAATCTTGCACTTCTTGGTGTAGTAGGAGTTTCAAAAATGGATATTGCATGGTTTTCTCGTTTGCAATTCTTTTCCAAGATTGATTGCGTTGTTGAATGCTTCTTTGACTTTTCAAAAATTATACTATGATATATATGTCTACTGAAATTTCCACGTAAATTTCAGTTAGATGATGATGATGATGATGATTTTGTTTTCTAGCACTTTTAAATTTTAAATATCGATTGGTAGGTCATATTCCATTGCAACTTGTATTTTTTGTGGGCTGCTAAAATTTCCTAAGCAATTTCTTATTGAAATTTCTTTGTGGAATTCATGGTGGGTTTTCCTTCAGAAACTTCTTGGAATTTTGCTTCGACTTTTCAGAATTAGTGCATTCATCTGTAGCTTGTATTTATTAATTATTTGAAAAAACATGGTTACGTAATGAAACAGAGTTTGTATTTATGATAAAGTTTGAGATAATATCGTGTCAAATTTGATGCGTTGATAAAGTTTTTATGTGATATTTATATTTACATATTATAAGTATGTATTCGAAAGAACCAGAAAACGAAGCTAAGTATATATATCTAACAATAAGAAATGTAAAAATCATAAAATATGAAGATATTTATATTTGAGGATGACTACTACATATCACAATCGAAACAATTTGACACCATGCTATATCTAAAATGCATTTTTATTCTCCACACACTTACCGAAAGAAGAAAAGAAAAGAAAAAAAACAGACTTCAATTAAGAAACACAAACTCCACAAAATTTTACACACACCACACGCACAAAATACATTTCTATCTACATCTTTTTTCATTTATTTTAGTATTTTTTAAAAGATAACCCAAAAAATTAGGTATCAATTTGTGATCATTTTCTAATACTTCATATAAATCCACATCATAAACCAAGACATGACGCGAATAAATATACAAGCGAATCTAATCACTTATTCGTCTATGTGACTTGAACATTACTTAATTATGATTTTATTGTAAAATATAATTATATTATATTACAAATAATGTTTTTCACGTATTTCAGCTTAGGCTAAAACGTATTTAAAATAAAACTAAACGAGAGTGGATGAGAAGTACCACCCCAAGTTTAAACGTTGAAAAAAAAAGCAATCTTTGAATTCAACGTTAAATTTTCATTTCTTTCCATCAATTTCATTGTAATGGAATATTTTATCTTGGAACATTTTTTTTGAAGGGTATCTTGGAACATTATTGGTTTAGAAAAAAACAAAGTGGGAGTTGCATTTGGGAGACGGATATAATTTTACTCCCTCCGTCCCAAGAAAGTTGGCCACATTTCCTTTTTGGGCGTCCCACTAAAGTTGGCTACTTTCCTTTTTGGGTAAAAATTACACCAAATTAAACTCTATAATTAATCAACTAATCTACACCTAATTATCCTCACTCATTCTCTCTCTCATTTAAACAATCATATCCTCACTCATTCTCTCTCTCACACCGCGCCTCCCTCTCGCCGGAAATTCAGGGTTTTGACCGGCGGATCTAGGGTTTCGACCCTTGATTCTCCTCTCCCGAGCCCATCATTGGGTTCTTCTCGGCCAGAGCTCGTCGCCTCTGATCTGTTCCGATTTGGTGCCGCGATGAAGAAAAAACCCTCCTCAAGTGCAGATCCGGCATCTCTGAGCGGTGGCCGTCCCCCCTGGCACCCCGCTGCGTCCACTGGTGTTCCGGCGTCACCGGAGCCATTCGCCTCTCCGGGTGGCGTCGATCTACACTCAAATCGACGCAAATTTGAATGGAGCCCTGAGTCATTCGCCTCTCTGAGTGGTCGCCGTTCTCCCTGGAATTCCGTTGCGTCCACTGGTGTTCCGGCGTCACCGGAGCCTTTCACCTCTCCGGCTGGCGTCGATCTACACTCAAATCGCCGCAAATTGGTGTTTGAATGGAGCCCTGAGTCCTTCGCCTCTCTGAGTAGTCGTCGTTCTCCCTGGAAGTCCGTTGCGTCCACTGGTGTTCCGGCGTCACCGGAGCCTTTCGCCTCTCTGGGTGGCGTCGATCTACACTCAAATCGACGCAAGTTGGTGTTTCAATCGAGCCCTGAGTCTCCGGCAAAGCCAGAGCCGTATCAGTCTCCGCCTGAAACACCCGATTCCGATGGCTGTGTTGTGGCGGACACACTGTCACCGTGGTCTCTTGGGGAGTATGATGTGCCCCTCGATGAAGACGTCGACACCGCTGGGTGGACGCCAGTGCCTGAGACTGAGATGCAGCCCTCTCCGGCGAAGCCCCCTCCGGTGAAGAAAATGACCCGTTGGCAAACATTGAAGCAAATGTTTCCTTACTCGGTGAGAATGTTCCTTTTAGTGTGTCTTATTTGATTTTGTATGATGATTGAGTGGGGATTAATTGTTGCATTGTTGCTTGTTGGTGTACATTGTGCTGAATATAGATCAATTTACTTCCAAATTCAGGCCACTTTTGATATATTGCTGGTAGAAGCTGTAATAAAGATGAAAGAACAGTTGAGCTGCATTTGAAAATACAATACATATCATATCTACATTCTTTGCATACTTGAGCTGCATTTTTGCATACCTGATTTATGTAGCATCCTTTCATGATTTCCTTGGTCACGGACTGTATGGGCTTTGTTTCCATAGTTCCAGCCGGTCTGTTCTTGCTGTTTCTCTTGGCTGGAAGTTGTTCTATTAGTGGGAAGATTCCAATCTTCCCATCAAATAGGCACTCACCAGAATTTGAAAACACCGGCCTACAAACTGCACACACAAACATTACCTTCTTTATGAAAGCCTTACTCTTGCACGTGCGGTGAGGATCTCCCTCTCCCGGTGTTAGATAAAATCTGTTTGATGCCTTTGTGATGTAAAACCACTTCTCATCCACATGAATGGTGTTGTCCATAGTCTTAAACTTCACAGCCGACATAATGTGATCAAATTCCAAAGCCTCTAGCGAGAACCGTAGTCGCAATAATTTGTTTGGTGCTGTTAAGTCGGGCTTAATAGCACTAGAATGCGCTCTGATCAGCCCTTTGTTTACCCACCTCCAAACAGTTGATTTGCTTTGATTAATCCCCACTGTGAGTCGGCGTATGGTTGATCTTTTTTGTAGTTCCAGACTTTGTATGAGCTCTATGTCGACTTGTATTGTTTTTTTTTCTTGTTGCACCTGGTTTGGCATTGGCTAGATAAATTTATTGACCATTCTCCTTTTGTTTTTTTGCAGCCGCCCAAAGACGAGTAATCGTACGTTGTGATGTGTTGAAGAGGGATGCCGCCTCCTTCATGGCTCCGTACCGAGGCTTGCCATTCTTCAAGTTGGCAAGAAGATATTGCACAATCTTATTTCGATCTTGGTTAGAGAGATCCTTAGGTGGTCTCATTGGTAGATGTGTTTTTCTAGGATATTTGGAATCGGCTGAATTTGTAAAAATGAATCAGCCCTTGTTTTTATAGATGTTCTGCCGCCTTTTTAGTTGTGTTAGTGCACCGAAAATTTTTGGTGGCAAATGAAAATTATGTACTGCCGCCTTTTTAGTTTATCTAACTGAAAATTTGTGTGCATTATTAAATTAGTTTATCTAACAGCCGCTTTTTTCATTGCAAGTGTTTATGTTTAAGTTTTCTCATTGTTTAAAATATTGACTTCCTTAAATATAATGGGTAGATTGAATAAGTTAAATGATTGAATAAAATAAAACTGAAAATTAAATTTAAAACTGAAAATAAAATAAAACTGAAAGTAAAATAAAACTGAAAAGTGAAAATAAAACTGAAAGTAAAATAAAACTGAAAGTTAAAACTGAAAATAAAATAAAACTGAAAATATTGGTTTTAATTTAATAAATAAAATAAATTAAATTTATAAAAAGTGAAAAAGGTGGTTGTTAAGTTAGTTGAAATTAACAATTTAATTAAGTTTCAAAAAGTACATCAAATTTGAGGGGACCACCCTTAATATCCACTAACTATCCCTTTCTTAATCTCCGTGCCGAAAAGAATGTGGCCAACTTTCTTGGGACGGAGGGAGTAATTTATTGTAGAGCAATCCGAATGTTAATCCGAATAAAAAGAAATAAAAGGCGAGGGCCGCGAGACACAGCCGCACAAGTGATGCACAAAAGGATTTTTTCTAAATTTGCGAACCTTCTTAAATCCTACTCTCCTTTGAGTCTTGAAATAAGGCAAATATTTCTTCAGTTTCTTCCAGCATAAATCTCCAAGTATATATCTGAATTTGCGTATTTAGATATGCCTTTATTTGTATGTTGATTTAGTTATTTGATTGAATGTGAATCGTTTAATTTGAATGTTTTCAATCCATGGAAAACCCATTTACGTTTTGCATCGAAGTAAGCGAATTGTGGTTCTTGACAATGAATTCTTTCTCGAGTTTCTGTAAAAATTGATTCTTTCTTTTTCAGTAAAAGGATTGATTAGTAATTGGGTACTTATGTTTTTCAACTATTGAATTTCACGAAAACTACTTGTTTACATTCAGTTTCTTGAATTCAAAGATAGTTTTGGTTGATTTTTTGTTAACTTTTTTGTCCTTTAGGAACCTTGCAGAAGGATCATTTGATTTAAAGTCAAAATGGAGATCGATAAGGCCATAAGAGAAAGTGATGATACAAGGTTGAAGACAAAGTACAACAATGCCGTCTACGTAATCCAAAGAGCTCTTGCTCTTTACTCGTAAGTGCCTTTCGTTTGTGTTTGCCCTCAGCATTGAGGTTTTGCTATGTATTAAGTTGTTTCCCAGAGAAGGATTCTGCTTAGACTATTGCTGAGTTGATTCATATCTTTATATTGTGAGTGGGATCTTTGTTACCGGGCTTAAAGTTTGACATCATTTGATATTCAGTGTGCTGTGTTTGTGATAACTTAGAGGCATTGATGGTTCTCAGAATCAGTCTGTCAATGGTTGCCTTTCGGTTTTCATCTGTCAGAAGTCGTAAAAGATCTTTTGGAATGGTCAATTTTGTAAAATAGAGATTATTACACATTTGAATTGATAAATGCTTATTGTTAATTTTTAGTATAAACGATGATTTCAAATGCTTTATTGTGGTGAACTGGTGGAAATATGAGATGTAGATATTTAATCATTCTGAGCATATGCCGGATGGGGATTTTGAGTCAATGGCCCACGAAGCTGACACGTGTTGGCTTTCACAGAATTTTTAGTTTTAGCATAAGGAAATCCATTTTTTGGTATGCAATTTGTGTTTGGGAAAAAATGTTATAGAAACTCGAAAGCTTGTCTTGTAGGCATGTTATAGAACCTCGCAAGCATGTCATGTTAATTATTTATGCCAAGTATATGGCAATGGTTGTTTAGCAATGTCATCAAACGCCACCGAGAAAAATTAGACCAAACACTAAAGTGATTTTATCGACAGTGTTGAAGAGGTTGCCTTCAGCTTCAATGGTGGAAAAGATTCAACTGTAAGTTCTTACATAAATGCACAAGTTCTCCCATGCCAATATCATTATATCTTTCCCAATTTGAAGAATCTAATAACGGAATATATGATTCTGTATTGGCAGGTTTTGTTGCACCTTCTTAGGGCAGGCCATTATTTGCACAAGGTTGGAAAGAATCCGTCCGCTGCAGATACTGAAATAACATTTCCAATACGGACCATTTATTTTGAGAGTTCTTCGGCTTTCCCTGAAATCAACTCATTCACTTATGACATAGCATCTATGTATGTGAATATAACTTCCTCTGCCCCATACAATTTCTTTTTACCCTTTTTATCTGATCTTTCGTTTTGTAGTTATTATGATTGACTATTGATATGTTATTTACAATTTGGCAGTTATAACTTGCAGATGGACATCATTCGCCTAGATTTCAAGTCAGGCTTGGAGGGCCTTTTAAAAGCACATCCTATTAGAGCTATTTTTCTAGGTGTTCGAATTGGTGATCCAACTGCTGTATGTTAACAGCTTCTTGATCTTGGGTTTTTTAGCATAATAAGTTAGTACGACTTAGAAAATGGTTTTAATCTTCAGGTTGGGCAAGAGCAATTCTCGCCGAGCTCACCTGGATGGCCGCCTTTCATGAGAGTGAATCCCATCTTGGATTGGTCATACAGGTTAGTTCAGTGGATCAAAGTTGTGTGTGCATTTTTTTCTACATTCTCATATTTCCTGAGTAATTGGACTTCCGCATTTTTGTGGTGTGTTATAGCAAGATTTTATTCCTTATTTTACTACTTACTCTGGAGTGTGGGATGATGAAATCTGATATGGGTATGGATCAGTAGTATCTTTATTGAGGGAATTCGTAATTTCATATGTTATAACGGCAAATACCTTTTTCGGTTGAGGTTGGTTAAATATTAAGGAAGTAGAAGAATTATGGGGTCCAGATTTCTCCAAATCTATACTCATTGCATTTTTATTTTTAATTTTATATTTGAAACTAAAGCGACGAATTAATCTAGTTCTTAATCTATTTCCCTTCAAATACCCCCAAAATTCAGATCTCTTTTTTTTTTTTTTAATTAGTTTTATAATACTTACGGAGCTAATGAGACTATTTTAGTAAAATTTAATTGTCTCAATTCGCAGGGGATGTATATTAGTGTTTGGAGCTTGGTCTGACTCCCACTAGCCAAAGTGCCAAACTGATATACGTTTGCGAATGTAAAGCATGAACTCATTCAATA